>NC_047517.1:32899125-33056625 GCF_902827115.2 Pseudochaenichthys georgianus
GTTGTGTGTGTGTGTGTGTGTGTGTGTGTGCGTGTGTGTGTGAGGCAGAGTGAATAGAGTAGCAGAGTCTGGAGTAGTTATTGTGTTGTGCTGAGGATCTCCGGTGTGTCAAAGCAGTGTGAGCGCGCTGTGTGAAGCTACTGGTGAGTAAACTGGTGTTCGTGCTGCCTGTCCGAGGTGTAGCTGCGGTCCGGGAGGTCTCTGCTGGCTTTTAGTTTGTTGTCTGATGAGCTGCATTTTAAACTAACTTGTTTTGCCATTTGTTTTGTTTTTGTGTTGTCAGGCGTTTTGTCCAGTCGCTTATTCATTGAAAGCAAAGTTACAACTGAGAAAATGTTATTTTAAATCGAGCTTTGTTATTATTTTTTGCAATTTTATTTATTTTAACATTTTAAAAGAAAAATGAAATCCTAATTAAAATGTTTATTTTTAACATTTTAGTTAAAAAAAGGAAATTAAGACATTTTCTTTTTAAAAGTGTTGAATTTAAACAAATAAATAAGCTTTATTTTCTTAATAAAATACCTAAAAATGTCTAACTTTAAGCCAATATCTGCTATTTAATCCTATTTATCTAAACTGTTATTTTTTTCAGTTAATTCTAACTCTGTAAAATTACTTGAAAGCATGTGCGGTCTTTTCTCCCCTCCTGCCGGCCGGAGTAGAGGAGACTAATTTAGAAGTTGCAGATTTGAGCTGCCTGAATTGGCTAGACAGCTGTAATCGCACTCCCTCCTAGTCTTAATCTCTTTATCTGGCTAGCAGCTGCCATATGGCCCCCGTCAGCTGGATCAGATGTGGGTAAGCCTCCCTCCCCGGCCATCCCAGCCTCTCCCTCACCCTCTCTCCCTCACCCGCTCTCCCTCCGTCAGACCCCTGCCTGCGCTAACTGGCCGTCCTGGCCGGGTGACGGGCTGCTGCCCTCCTGAGCCTCCGTTGACGGCTCCCTCCCCACCGCTGCCGTCTTTATTTTTAGCCATCTTTAAGGATTAGGATTGATGCTGTGACGAGCAGGGCACTTACAGCGATTGTATTGTAAATCTTCTCTCCTGGGTGGTGGTGGTGGAGGGGTGGAGGAAGAGGGTAGTTTCTACTACGGGGTCGGATGTGCGGGATTTTTTTTTCTTGTAATATTCAGATGGTGTGTGAAAGGAGGAGGTGGCAGAGGGGTTTGGCTGGACAGAGGGGGTAGGAGGGGATGGAGATGGGAGGTGGGAGGTGGTACACCCTTGTCCCTGTAAGCCCCCTCATTAAAAGCAGTCTGAACGAGCCGGAGGGCGAGCACACACACATATACAGGACACACACACACTCGGTCTCACACACACATAGGGACATTCTTGCTTTAGCTTCATTCAAATGAGGTGATTTAGCTGCTTTGGTTAACACAGTGCGGAGCGGGACCAATGTATTTTCTCAGGCAGGACAAATTGACTTGGTTAACAGGTGGGACTTAATGATTTGACATATTTCAGCCTTGTAATCACCTTCTGTCAGCTGATATTTAGTTGTGCATTTATTTTTATCAATTAGATCAATTACACCTGCAGAGCAGTGCTGCAAGTTTTCAGCCTTTTTCCCCTCTTCTCTGGAGTCTCGACTGATCTTACGCGTGAAGCCGGCGCTCGCAGGTTAAACAAGGGACAAGCTGTTTTGTTTTCAGCTGTGCCATTTCAATTGGCCAGTTCTCCTGCTCAACTTAGCCTGTGGAGGTGGTTGGTAGGTAGGCTGGAACCTAAGTGTGTGTGTGTGTGTGTTTATATGTGCGGACAGTGTGTACAGCTGAAAGCCGGTTACCTAAAAGGGCTGTGCCAGGCTAGGCCAAAGTGGGTTAATAAAAATAACCAGCGTAGGAGCAGCGACAATCCAGGAGTGCAGGCAGAGGAGTCAGAGAGAAGCAGAGAGAGGATCGCAGAGACGAGTCTGTCGCTGCTGCTTTAACAGAGATTAAGTCTGTCTGAGGGTAACGACTGAATTAGTGATTATTCTTTCATTATTGTAATATTTCTTTAAAGCTAATAATCAGTTTCCTTTTTTCTATTTTTAGATTGTAAACAAAGTAAATTATGAATAGAAATAACATCAATATTTTGCATCGTTGAACGTACCTGCGTGGTGTTTGAATTCGAGCAGAAATATTTCTATTAATGTTGTGAGTGATAAGAAATCCTATCTATTACTTATTTCTACTATACGTATGATATTTAAATATATTCCAAATATGCGGAATGTTTCTGCATATTTTAGGGTGTATTTTTCGTAGTATTTTATTTACAATTGACTTCTGTGTCTCTCAGTTTTTACCGCCCTATCTTCTCCTGCTGCGTTTCTTTTCGCCCGCTCGTCGTGTTCTCTGTAGATTGTTATCGGCGTCGCATACCATCTGTGACTTTGGCATTTGTCTCCTCTTTTTTGCATATCTGCTATTTCTTTTCAGTTGACCTCGTTTAAAAATAATTTAGTTTGCAGGAATTGCGAAATGATGATAATCACACAGCCACGATTTTTACACTTACCGTGAATTGTATCATACTTTGTCATCATTTTAAAAACTTTCCTTTTCTGTCCTCTTTGAATTTAACTTGTCTTTTGCTGCTTTTCCGTTCTCGATTTTGGTTCCTTGTTTTCTTTTTGCGTATTCACCTTCATAGAAGAAATACTGAACTCTGAAAATAAACACATTTTCACACTTAATTAAGAACTTGCAAAACCTATTTAATAACCATCAGCTTTGACATCTCAGATCTTTCTCAGATGTATCTAACGTTGACTCTCTCTCTCTGTGGCTGCAGGTTATGAGGACGGCAAGATGGAGTTCCCAGACCACAGCAGACATTTACTCCAGTGTCTGAGCGAGCAGCGGCACCAGGGCTTCCTGTGCGACTCCACGGTTCTGGTGGGCGATGCTCAGTTCCGGGCCCACCGGGCTGTGTTGGCCTCCTGCAGCATGTACTTTCACCTCTTCTACAAGGACCAGCTGGACAAGAGAGACGTGGTGCACCTCAACAACGACATTGTCACAGCCCCCGCTTTTTCTCTGCTCCTGGAGTTCATGTACGAGGGCAAGCTGCAGTTCCAGGACCTTCCCGTGGAGGATGTGCTAGCAGCGGCCAGCTACCTGCACATGTATGACATTGTCAAAGTGTGTAAGAAACGTTTGAAGCAGAAGTCCCCGACCGAGGCGGACAGCACGCGCAGAGAAGAGGACGGCGGCTCCAGCTGCTCCGATAAGGCCGACAGTCTCTCAGAAGGATCCACAGGCCGGCCTGCTACTGCCGACCTGCTGCCCAGCGACGAAGACGAGGAGGCCAAGGCCGAGCGAGGAGCGATGTGGCTGAGACTGCCGTCTGCAGACAGATCAGGGACGCCAGCCACGGCTACAACCAGCCCGGGGCACACAGAGGCGGAGACCCAGGCTGGGGAAGGATTGAGGGAGGGGGTGAAGCGGCTCTCCCCGGCCGGCAGCCCCTCCAGCTCCACAGGGTCCCTCTCGCAGCGCTCACACCGCTCCGTCAGCTCTCGTGGAGGGCAGCGGGGCAGGAGGGTGTCAAACGATGCAGCCGACTGCGTCCTGGACCTGTCAGTCAAGCCGATCGCTGGTAGCAACCACAGCAATCACCACCAGTCGTATTTCAGCGGGGCAGCGACGCCAGACAGGCTCCAAAGCCCATTGGCTGTGAGGGTGAGGGTGAAGGTGGAGAGGGGCGTAGCTTCGGAAGAGGAAGAGGAACTCGGAGGTGGGGACTATGACATGGAGCACAGCGGCATCACCAAGGCCACAGTTCCCATCACCAATGGGGGCCTCGGGCACCACGGGGTCGGCGGGCCCCTGTCGGCCCAGAGGAGGCTCGGCCTGGAGGCCCACCTGTCCGCTCTGCGAGAGGCCTCCCTGGCCTCAGAGATGGAGCGGGAGGAGAAGCCCTCGGCCACAGCGGACGACGAGGACATTCTGGGGGGCGAGAACGAGCGCGCCCAGGCCGAGGTGGCCAGCATGGACAGCGCCCTGCTGCCCTACGTCTCCAACATGCTGTCAGCTCAACACACTCAGATCTTCATGTGCCCGCTGTGCAACAAGGTGTTCCCCTCCCCGCACATCCTGCAGCTCCACCTCAGCTCCCACTTTAGGGAGCAGGAGGGCATCCGCGCCAAGCCCGCCGGAGACGTCAACGTGCCCACATGCACCATCTGCAGCAAGACCTTCTCCTGCATGTACACGCTGAAGCGCCACGAGCGGACACACTCCGGAGAGAAACCCTACACCTGCACCACCTGCGGCAAGAGCTTCCAATACTCACACAACCTCAGCCGGCACGCCGTGGTGCACACGCGCGAGAAGCCGCACGCCTGCAAGTGGTGCGAGCGGCGCTTCACGCAGTCCGGGGACCTCTACCGACACATCCGCAAGTTCCACTGCGAACTGGTCAACTCAATGTCGGTGAAGAGCGAGCCGCTGGCGCTGCCTAATGTCAGGGACTGGGCGATCGAGGACAGCTCGCAGGAACTGTGGAAGTAGAAACACACTGCAGGGCTTGATAAAGGGAAAGAGCGGAGAGTGAAAGAAGGGCAGAGAGGCATGGGGGCAGAAGGCAGAGTTGATGTGAGGGGTTCAAGAGAGTCATGTTCGTGTGTGTCGCAAAATCTCATTCAATTGCACTTTAATAGCACATGAAAATGTTACTACTGAGTTTTTTTGTTGTTGCTGTTTGGGGTGATTTTGTTTTGTTCTATTTTATTCTGAACTCTTATTATTATTTGGCGTTAAGTTCTGTTTTGGTGGTTTTTATTGCGTCGAAGGACGAGGGTCTCGCCTTCTGGGAGAGTTTTCACTCCGTTCGCGTTTCATCTCAGACAAAAACACTCCGACGCCGGCCCCAGATCCTCAGGCGGCAAACGCCACGGCAAGAGTTCAGGTCGAACACACTGAAGTGAAAATACAATACACTAAACGGGTACTGTGATCAGCACACACACACACACACACACACGGTTTGAAGAAGTGTGTGTGTGATACTGCACTACTCTGGCAAACATTTCACCTGACGTGCGTGAGTGTGTATGAGTGTGTTTTGTGTGTATTAATTTTATTTTCTACTGGCATGGAGGTGTGGCTGGCGAGGCGCTCCTCGCTCTTTGGTGGTGTGTGTTCAGGGTAACAGACTAACTGATGGCACTCATGCAATGCACAGCCTCCTTTTTTCACTTCCAATCATTTTGAAGTATTTTCTAAAAATGAAAAGACTTTTACAGATTATTATAATTATTATTGTTATTAATAGAATTTTTTTCTTAAATCTAGCTGGCAGTCTTTAAACCATCTGTTGTTGGAAAGGTATTTAATTTAAGGTTGTTGTATATTATTCTGCTATAGTTTTAGAATTTAAATCCGTTACATTTTTTAAAAAATTAATTATTATTATTATTATTATTATTTTGTTACTTTTTTTGTAATGGGACCTGCTGTTGTTGCATGATGTCCAAACCTGTATATTTTAAAATACAAATGTGAATTTGCTGTATTACTGTACACATTGTAATTGATCAAATATTTGACAACAGGCTTTCTTTTTCTTTTCTTTGTGAATACTACTCCAGGGTGCGGTCTGTTGAAAAGCTGAATATATTTCTCACGACGTTGGGGGGAAAAAATGCATGAGAATTTGATTTTGTCTTAAACCTTTTTCAGTTGTGGTTTTTGCATCAGGCGGCGGGTGGGAGGTGTTGAACGTAAAACTTTTGACCGTGAAAAGTTGGACTTTTCTGCTCGTTGTAGTTTCTGTCGCTGGGCTCGTAGAAGAATGTTACCGAATGTGTTTCCGTCGGGTGCTGAAGCGATATGATGAAGCATTTTAAGCCTGTGTGTATATGCACTGATCTCTCTGCTGCGTGCGTGTGTGTGTTTGTTTGTGTGTGTGTGTGTGTGTTTGAGTGTGTGGCTTGGTTATTACCAGTCAATTTAAACCTACTGAAGATCTACGTCCACCCAGCACTTCCTCCTCCTGCTCCTCCTCAGGCGTTCAATGTCTCCACTGCTGTATGTTTGTTGTCCACCTCTAATGTCTCCGTCCTGTCTCCAGCTATAGACCCACGTCTAAAGCCATTCCCTAATTATTTGTTGCTCATCGGGCACTTACTTCAGGTCTGTCGAGTGCAGTTCTCTGGCTCTGGCTTGAAGAATAACAGAGAAAAGTAAATAGAGCTGTCCTGCTGAAAGTTAAAGGGTTAGATATGTGTGTGCTGAACCCGTACAATGAAGTGATGTGAATGTGTTAACACGTCCATGTGCGGGTGTGTGGGTGTGTGTGTGTGTTTTCCTCTCAAAACATAATCCTTACTCCGAGATCGATGGGAGAGAATTGGCATGCCTGAATGCACCTTTTTAAGCTAAAAGACAAGAAATCAGATTTTTTGCTGAAAAGATGCCTTTGTTAAAAAACTAAAACATTTCTGACGCGATGGAAGTATTTGATACTGTAAAGCATTGGGAAGTTAAAAGCATATATAAATTCATGGAATTTATCAGAAAATGATATTATATTTTGATCATGTGATTGGAGAACAATTTTCTTTTGTATGTGAATGTTGTGTTTGAGTCGGGGGGCTACACTGATTGATAATTTTTCCGTTTTTTCAACTCTAGAATTTTGTTAGAATTTAAAAATAATGGTCAAGCGTTTTTACAATCTGGAAACATTTGACACAGAGATAATTCAAATTGAACGCTCTACATTTCCCCCTCACTCAGATATGTGTGTGTGTGTGTGTGTGCACGCCCCCAGTGATGTGCATGGGGAGGGGGGGTTGTCTGTGTTGCCCCGTCATCTGGTGGCACCTACAGGCTTTGCCAAGGCAACAGTGTGGGTGACATTGCGGCAGTTTGCACCGCATCGTCTAATTTTTCTTCTCTAAACGTTATTCCTCCGCTGCATATGGGCTCACTCCATCCTGCTGTTGTTTTCATCATTACTGCTGTGTTTTTTATTTGTTTTGTTCTGTTCCTCTGGTTGTACTTGACCGCCTTAAACTGCTGTAGTCCGGGCTGTTTTTCAAATGTTTTATTTTTAAAGTGTGAGCGTGGGGGGAGGAGTTGTGGGAGCGATGTCAACCGCTCAAGACGCTGTGAAGTATCCGCCCCGACGAAACATCTCCATCTTTTGCTGTGCTTACTTGAAAACAAAAGGGGGAGTTTATTTTATTTTTTATTTAAAGCAAGGTTTAAAAATATGATGTTCAAATGTCATAGACAGTTTATGGGAAAGGAAGATGGGGGGAGGGGGGTGGGCGTGAAGTGACTGAGTCTGTTTTGAAAAAGGACAATCACTATCTGGGAAAAAACAAGCAGATTTTGATTCAGATATATTTGCTCCCTCTTGAGATTAAGAAATGTCTTTGCTTTTATTTCATGTTCTTTTTCAGATGTAGTCATTTTTAGCTTTGACAATCATAGTTGGGTTAATTTTTTTTTCTCAAGGGGAGTAAATTCTAATTGTGTTTAGTTTTGTAATTTTTTGGTGTGCTGTTGTTGACATTTTTAAATTGTGTGCAAACTGCAATAAATTATAAGAATCTTGAAATTCAACCTCCTGTGTGAAGATCTATTTTTTTCTTGAAAAAAGAAAATCACGGCTCGTCTTTAATGTCATTATGTATAATTTAACAACTCTTGTGTTTCTACTTATGTAATGCTTAGCTTCTCCTCTGCCATAGGAAAACACAGAAATAACTGTATATATAAATTCAACATATTTTTAAGCACATTTTGATGTAGGGAAAATTCAGAAACGTTGGTCTTATGCACCTCACACACTACAGGTTGCAGCAGGGCGAGTGCAGGAGGTTTTCACATCCTGTTCCTCAGGGACTTGCAATGTGGGTGGAAGTTGTGTGTGTGTGTGTTGTGTGTTTGAAAACTCACTGTGTGCTCATGCGTGCCTGCACACCTCCTGATATATCTGCTGCACTGGTTAAGGTGTAGGCTGCATCTGAGAAGAAATTGTGCAACAGCTTGTTGAGATTCAACACACACACATACACACACACACACACACACACACAGCCTCTTACTAAAGCTCCTCAAGTACAGTTGTCCAGTAAAGAAGTCAGCTTTAGCTAATGTATTGCTGCTCACTAAACCTGTTCTTACAGATGCTTGAAAAGCCCCTGCACTCAGAGGCCAAGGAGCAGCGTTCATTAGGGCCCAGATGGTCTCTTCAGTAAGCCCCGACGCACACTCACGCGATAAGCTCACGTCTAATCTATGTGACATTGTCTGATGAATGGCCAGTATTGGTTTAAGAAACTTCCGAGTGGTCAAAAGATTTCAGTTTGTTGTCCATTTCAGGAAGAGTTTTAACAGTAACAACTCGCATGTCTTAAATTGGATGGGATTTGTGTCACAGTCGTTCATCATGCCTTACATTGTTAGGAGATTTCTCAATGTCTACAATTATGGGGAATATTTACTTTAGTTAAAATGTGCCAAATATTCAAAAAGTCAGTCTTTTTAAGCTACCTGCCCTCAGCGGTGCTTTAAATCTCCATCCATGATCCAGGCAGACAGCAGACATTATAATAGCAACCCTTCCCTTTGGTTATGCGCTGCTTGGTGATCATTAATTGCAATCTGCAGTGTTGTAAGTGAACATCTGCTTATAGACAACTGCTCGCGCGCTCTCCCTGCGAGGAAGCCGTGCGAGGTTTGTCTTGAATGTAGGTCATTAATTTGTTTCTGTCCTTTGTTTACTTAAGGAAGGGGGACAAAGGGGCAGCTGCAGAACCATTTGGCTGTGCCCAAGGCAGGCCAGCTCAACATGTTGGGAGGCTGAGACCAGCTTGGGCTCCTGTCTGGGGGCCCGGGCCCCTGCACTCTGCGGTTTCGCGTGAGGGAGCGGCCTCTGCCAAGCTGCCAAAGAGGGCTCCCATATACCGGGAGAGGGAGGAAGGGAGATAAAGAGGAGACTGTCATGTGGACTCCAAGCGTCCTGATGTTTGGCTGTTGCTCCACATTTTCAAACCAGTTTCCAGCTCATGTCTGTAAACTGACATCTACAGAGTTAGGATGAGAAAACAATCTTCAGAATTTCTTAACAACTCTCAAGACAGATCATCTAAAGCTCTAGATTTTACTTTTGAGAATGCAGGACACGAGTTATTGTGAATAATAAGAACACAGTCAAGGATTGCGTACAGTAGCCCATGGGTTTTTTTGTGCATACAAAATTGTAGACGAACACATGTATAATAACAAAGCTTGGTGAAAGCCCATAGCAAACAGTATTCCAGCTTTTAGCCCTAACACGCCGACCGCCTTTTCAAAGCAATGCTAACAGCGTCCATTCAAAGCCTGTACGGCACACGGGGAGAAAAGCCTTCTGTATCCTTTTCATGTCGGGGACTTGTTGATTCTCCGTGAAAAAAGGAAACACTCCCAGGCCAGGTCTAGCCATGAAAGAATTGACGGAGGGAGAGGAAAGCAGAGACAAATGTGTGTGTGTGTGTGTGTGTGCGTGTGCGTGCGTGCGTGTGTGCGTGCGCGTGCAAGTGATCGAGGATTGTCTGCATATTTAAAAGAGCCCCTTTGTCAGGCACTCAGCACAGCAGGACAAGAAGGCAAGCAACAAGCGGCCCGCCTGCAAGCAGACAATACAGTGGCACTACACTGGCTGGGGCCTGGGGGGGCGGGGGAGGCAGAGTGGGGGAAATTATTTTTGGGAAAATCGGGGGGCACAGTGTCCCAGCAAGCCATCCATCCGTCCAGCCACTGCACCCTCCTCCCCCTCCTGAAAACAAAAGGCAACGCAACTTGAACTTGAATATCTGTGTGTCTCTGTGAAAAAGGGGGCCCCCAAATACTACTTAACCATAAACCCCCACAACCCCCCTACAAACCCCTTCAAATACACACACACACACACACACACACACACACACACACACACATACATATATCAACGCATAAGAAAAACTCAGATAAGACTGTCATTCAGCAATTTACACACTTGGAAGAGCGCTCACACACAAAAAAACCTGGTTTCACACACACACACACACACACACACACACACACACACACACACACACACACACACACACACACACACACAAAGGCCTCCAGCTGGTCTGTCTTTAGGGCTGGGCTACGATGGGATTAAACAGTACTTGTCCTTTGTGTGATTCTTGTATGGAAGGAGAGCAGCCATGAACCCTCCACATAACAGTGAGAGAGACGTGGAGAAAAAGCACAGAGAATGGGATGAAGAGACATCCATCTTTCAACCTGTGGGACTCGTCTGAAGAGGATGCTATAAACAGACACATTCATTGGATTTAAGGTTAAAGCAACAATAAAGCCCTGCGGAAAAAGAAAGAAGAATCCTCTTTTCATGCCATGCTCTCCCAGCTGTGTGTGTGTCTGCCAGATAAGGGGCATTACCAGGGCGTGTTCGGGGTGTTGTTGGAAACTGCTGGCATCGGGACACATGTGCACGACTCAGCACTTTATCATCGCCATGGTGACCTGACGGGGTCACGCAGAGAGGGGTCCTTTAATGTCACCAACTCAGCTGCCTGCTGTGTAGATGTTAGAGGCGATACTGTACGTGTGTTTGTTTGTGTGTGTGTGTGGTGCGAGTGCCCGACATCTGCTGCACCTGCCTGCTGAGCTGTACACATGTATGAACACACACACACGCGCACACACACACACACACACACACACACACACACACACACACACACACACACACACACACACGAGAAGCGAGCAGTCAGCCAGCTGTGGTGCTGTGGAAGAGTCAAGTTCATTCTCCCCGTTGTGTCTATCCTCCTGCTGAAACACAGTGGAAACCTGATGAAAGAGACACACACACAGTGGATTCTGGGTAATAGCTCATACCCCTGTCAGCATGGTAAACTATGGGCCGTATCAAACCATCTTTAGTGGAATAAATCACACAATTCACAGTAAAACAGCGCAGCTAAGACGCAAAAGATGTTCAAATCAGCCAAACTAGGGAGCAGTAGTGTCTCACATCCATAGCTCAGTTTATAATAACTTTTAACTTGCTGGAATGTTTCCATTTATAAACTTTGGTGTGGAGTTTTCCTGACCCATTTAGAGACGTGTTTGGAAATCGTGTAGCTGAAAACGAAAAGATGTGGTAAAAGAAAACAAAAATAAACTGGTATCATCTTATCTCAACCTCAAAACAAAAATAATTCTGGAAAAGTTATTATGTCACAACATGTTTAAATATTCACAGAACTCAAAAAGGTGGTGCAAAACGATCATGTTTGACTTTACACAAAGGAGGGACACTAACATCCACACTAATACAATACAATCTCAGTGAAGTGGACTCTGGGAAGTGTTGTCGCACCGTTTTAGAAGATAAGTCTGAAAAAGCATACCACATGACCCATCATGCACTATGGGCTTGCACGTTTGTCAAGTGTCCAGAATATTGTCTACTGTGAGGTAGCTGTTGGTTGCTTAGTTGCAGAAAATACTACGGATGAAAAACATCAATGACGTAAATTAAGACCAGAGATTCTGTTGAGGGATGAACTATTACTGTAAGTAAAGCGAGTATAGTGTCCAATGCAACAGAAAACATGTCTTGGGAGTCAAGGCTATGGGTTGTTCTCCTCATGAAAGGCTCGCGTTATAGGGTGAAGCAGCTAAGACAGGTGTTTACTGCAGATGTGGGTCTCTGCATTATCGTTTTCTGCACATCACACAAATCTCTGTGTTAAGGCTTTGCCGTATGTGGATGCAAGGTTTCATATGTTATCAAATCGTTTCCTGACATTTACAAAAGAGCACATGACTATTGCAGCTTCACTTTAAAGTGCTGTGCATGTATGAAGACAGTCCTCAGGTGATGGAGGCGTGTGGTGCAGTGGGTTGTGTGTTGGGATCAGGGGGTCACAGGTTCAAACCCCACTGCAGTCAGCATGTCGTTGTGTCCCTGAGACACTTCACCCCAACGTGCTCCTGTGGGGATTGTCCACAGTATTGAGTATGTAAGTCGCTTTGGATAAAAGTGTCTAACATGTAATGTAATGATGTCGACATCGTCCATTGAGTTGCAATTCAGCAAAGATGATCTCGATTTCTAGCATCGGATATCGTGGTTGTATTCTAGATTCTGACGGCATGTATTAGATTCAGCACGTGTAAGTAATATCTTAGCCCGCGGCGCCAACGCAGAAATGAAAAGCAAAAGCAGAAAACAGATTTATGCAACAATATGTGGAAACATGTCTGCTGCGCCATCTATTTGCCTATTTATCATATGGTCGACGTTTTCTTGACACGAGGAAAGAGTGTGCATGAGAGGAGTTCTCTGGCGCACACGCATGCATGCGTGCAGTTATGGTGTGTATTGTGTGTGTATTGTGTGTGTTTGTGTGTGTTCTCTCACCCTGTGTTGCCAACCTCTCCGCTCCCTCCCAGCTCTGGCCAGGCACGACCCATCTGTCACATTCCTCCTTCCATCCCTTCTTCCATCCCTCCCCCATCCGCCGCATCCATCCCTCCCTCTGCGTACCCATCTTTCTTTTCCATCCCTCCTGTTTCTCTATCTGTCGCCATCCCTCCATCTCTCTCTGCCTCCCTCACCCTCCACCCGCCCTCCGTCACCCTCACTCTGTTCGTTCTTCTTTCCTCGCTTCTTCCTGCAAAAGCCAAACTCCTCGTCTCTGATCTCCATCTCTTTCTTATTGTCCTCCTAAGAAGTTCCTTTTCTGTTTTTATGGTCAAATGTATTTTTATTAAGTTTCTACAGTGCTTAACCGAGGGTTTTACGTTACAACTTAAAGAAGTACATTCACAATATGCTATCATCCAGCAATGTAAAGCAAAGTAAGCAAAGTAAGCATATACAAATGAGAATGCACTGATTATATGTTAAAGAGGAAGGACTTAAAAGAATAAAAAGCAATAACAACGACTAAACCAATCCGCCTACATTCACTGCCAGTGAGCCTCACACACACACATATTCACGAACACAGAAATCCCCACTCTGTTTTTTATTGTCCGTGTCAGATCTTGTTAAAGCGATGACAACATGTGGCCACTCCAGCTTGTGTAATAATAACAATTGTCATCATCAAAAGATAACACAATGAAGCCCACAAGCTTCTTTCCATTGTAGCCCCTGCTTCTTGGGGCCAACGTGGGACCCTGCAGGCCCGTGTAGAGTCCTGAGGCCCGGTGTTACTGCTCCATGCTGAAACAATCTGATCCAATCTGGGCTAGAGAGACAGGGGTCCTGCCTAGGGAACTGGCACTGTAAATGTGTGTGTGTGTGTGTGTGTGTGTGTGTGTGTGTGTGTGTGTGTGTGTGTGTGTGTGTGTGTGTGTGTGTGTGTGTGTGTGTGTGTGTGTGTGTGTGTGTGTGTGTGTGTGTGTGTGTGTGTGTGTGTGTGTGTGTGTGTGTGTGTGTGTGTGTGTGTGTGTGTGTGTGTGTGTGTGTGTGTGTGTGTGTGTGTGTGTGAGTGAGTGAGTAGCATCAGGGGTGTAGCCTGGGGTGTACTGGCATGGCTGTGCATTGGATTATTGAAGGCAGCTTGGGACCATCTGTATGGTGGTGGGGAAGAAGTGGAGAAGGAGGAGAGGAGACGAGAAAGAAGAAGAGTTGTCGGAGGAGATGCTGTCTTTCTTTTTGCATCTTTGATTTGTTTCCTTACTGTTCTGCCGTGCAAACAAATCCAACAGAACTGTGATAACCAGACTCAGTGTCATCACCATGTATGTTGCCAGGTCTGCTCCTGTAATGCAGGACAAGCTGAGGCTAACTCTTCCTTTCAGTAAGGAGCGATATGAAACTGAATTATATACACATTTCACCAAGACTCACCTTAAAACCACCCATTCGTTGGTCAAATATAGCTTTTAATTGTTGTCCTCCCACCCTCTCCGTTTTGGGCAACCAGAGAAGAGCATATTTGGGTGAGAGGGAAGAATTAATACATTTTTACAATTACATTTTATCAACTGGAAACAACCTGTTGTAAGACAAAACACAGATCATTTCAGTTATTTCAATTTGTCTGATAACTATGTCATTCCCATCTGCCTCAGCTGCACTTAAACATACCTGTTAAACATTAGCATGTTAGCCGAAGCCTCCCAGTCATGACTCTTAATCTCGTTCCTTGTAAATTACAACAGCAATCTGAGAAGGGGGAAATCACTAATTAATGAAAGCGCCCATTAATCATTGACATATGCATCACACGAGGAGGGATTACAAGTAGCCATTGCATCGTTGTAGGGGTCATTAGGCAAACTGGTTGTGAACCAGTGCAGGACCTACCTCCAGTGAGTGGAAGTATCTGAGTATGTACTCATGCACATACACAAAAGAGTCTCAACGTGTCAAACACAACTATGGGCTACAGCATGCTAATCAGCGATCAGTAAACATGATTACGGTAGATGTGATACGTGTGAGTCTCTGGGGGAAATTCTCACACTGGAAGGTCAGAGGTCACGGTCGGCTACTGAACAGCTTGTGAGAATTCAGCGTTTTTCTTTGTCTCCAGAGATGCACTGATCTGTCATTTTTCCCTCCTGATTCTGACTCTTGAAAACAATTCAGAAAAGTGTTCTTACAATTTCTTAACTAGAGTGACTAAGAAACAGTGTTTGTTCAACAGCCGTTGCTAGCCGATGCAAGGCAAGGCACGGCAAGGCAAGGCAAGGCAAGGCAAGGCAAGGCAAGGCAAGGCAAGGCAAGGCAAGGCAAGGCAAGGCACGGCAAGGCAAGGCAAGGCAAGGCAAGGCAAGGCAAGGCAAGGCAAGGCAAGGCAAGGCAAGGCAAGGCAAGGCACGGCACGGCACGGCAAGGCAAGGCAAGGCAAGGCAAGGCACGGCACGGCAAGGCAAGGCACGGCAAGGCACGGCAAGGCAAGGCAAGGCAAGGCACGGCACGGCACGGCACGCAGGAGCTCCAACAAGCTGTTTAGGACAGAGAGTGAATACCTGGTGAATACACATACTATACAGAGATCAGTGGCGAGCCGTCAGGGCCCTCTAGGCCTGTGAGGGCCTAAGATATTCTAAAAAATTATATTTTTTTGTTGTTAAATGTTTCATTAGTTTTACCAAAATAACTTGATTTAATTGTATTTAAAATAATATTTCCAAAGAAATAAATCCTTCGAATCTGCCTGTTCAGTTTCTGTTGGAATGTGAAGGGTTAAATGCCGTCTCTGCGAGTTCTGTGAAGACGGGAGAGCTTGTTGGTCCCTCTCTACATTCACAGAGGGCCAGCTATAGTAACTCAACGAGAGAGTAATGTCAAATGACAGTACAATTGACCAATCATATCTTCCCTCTAAATAGGCGGGCTTTATTTTTCGCGGACTTTATGCCAAGTTCCGCCCGCCGTGAGGTCTATGCAAGTGGTGCAGTGACGCGTCCTAAAACTCGGAAGTAAGCTCCGCTCGTATTCCCTCGACAGAAAGCAGTGGGATTTCTCCATAGGATTTTGGAAAATAGCTTGAAATAAGGTCTGTGGAAAACGAACCTGTTAGATAAATGCACGTTTCGTTCAGCCGGATAATATCCACATGTCTACCCTACTTTTATTATCTTCGAATCATAAATCTAAACGATAGATTTATTATTGATAGATTTATGATGGATAGATTTATAATTAGCATAAGTTCGTTCATGATGGCTCACTTCAGTGATAGTGATGACATCGTTGCGAAATTATTAACCGAGTGATTTTCAAGATTGAGTTACAATGATAAACTGGAGTGGCAAAGGAGCTGAATCAGCTGAAAGGACAGGAGGATGGACTTTGTGTTTAAGTGATTTGATCATCAAAGGTAGGCCTAAGTCATTTTCAATGTGTGCCGCCGTTCCGACTTAATTCATTTGTAGGTGTTTATATAAATGGTGTTGTTTTCTGTGGTAGAGGGTCGCTGTCATTGATGCGTTTTGCACCCCGGGCCGCGGTTTTGATATTCCGCTGAAGTATACGCTGTGACGTAATAACGCTTCTTTTTTTTCTCGAGGGAAGGGGGGTCAGAGGGCCTAGGTATAAAAGTCACGGCTCGCCACTGACAGAGATGCTGTATGAGAAACCAATGGGAGTTTGGAAAATTGCACAATTTAAATCTATTCTAGTAGAACTCAACAATGGAAATATGATCAGTAGAAATGGCCATGACATGGGACCTTTAAGACCATTTGAAACAAACAATATAACATAGGTCTAGTCACTTAAATAACATGTTTATTTAGAAAAAGTTTCAATTGTACTTTTAACAACCCTTTACAATATCTAATTATCCTGATGTTCACAATGTAAACACCACCCATTACATGTCTGTCCTGAAAGAGGGATCCCTCCTCCATTTATCCCATTGTTTCCCCATTTAAAGGGTTTTGTTGGGGGGATGTTCCTTATCCAAAGTAATTGTTCTTAGGATAAAGGTTTCACAAGCTGCTCTGATTGTAAATCCCCTCAAGCCTAATTTGTGATATGGGGCTACGTACTGTATATAAAATGTACATGACACTGACAATTAAACTGTTTAAACTGTAGATTAGTCGCATAATGGGGAGAAACACATTAGCTTAATGAGGTCAGTACCAGCAGCAATACAGATATCTGATCAATGCATATTGACAGTGATTAAAAACAGCATTTTATAAAGCTACTGTAGATCTAATAATTAAAACGTTGTTATCCATATATGACAAAAAAAGTTACTTAAAAGTTTGAGTTTCCATTTGTCACACATAGGAAGCACCTTGGATGGATGAAGATGCAGATCAATGTGTGCGTGCGTGCGTGCGTGCGTGTGTGTGTGTGTGTGTGTGTGTGTGTGTGTGTGTGTGTGTGTGTGTGTGTGTGTGTGTGTGTGTGTGTGTGTGTGTGTGTGTGTGAGAGATATACGGTTGTGATTCTGTGTGCGTGCATATACTGTAGTAGTTCCTACAGAAGGTCTTCTCAAGAAGGCAGACAGGCTGGCAAGCAGCTGCAGCTGTAACTCTCTCTCAAACACACACACACACTCACACACACACACACACACACACACACACACACACACACACACACACACACACACACACACACACACACACACACACACACACACACACACGTAACACACGTAACACAACACAAGCTGTTGTTGTTTAACGACTGGGCTGCTCTGAGCACATCTGCACTCTGCATTATCATTAGCTCTCTCCAGCATCCACAGGATCGCTGACAAAGTGAACAATACCGACAATCACCCCCATCAGCTGCGGCCATATGGGCGCCATCCATAGCAGTTCCCCCCCTCCCTGGCTGGGTGGGTGGGTGGAGGGGGTGAGGAGTAGAGTTGGTGGCGTTGTGGGGGTGGAGGGGGGGGGGCGTAGCAGCAATTGCCAGCATCTGTTTGGCACTCACATGCACACTCGGCCATTTTTGAAGATGAGGAAAGTTTATTTTCTGCTGCTATCACAACAATCCTGATGTGGCTTTTTTTCTAATGATCTCCCTTTTCCCACCCATCTCATTTGTTACTCCTTCTTTGCCGCCTCCATCTCTCCCTCCCTCCCTCTACCTCCCCCCTCTCCTTCCCTTCCTCTGGACAGTTGAATGTATTGCCAGGTACGCTCCTGTCGGCTGCCTCTTGTAATTGCCAGCACCTTAATCCTCCGTCCTAATGGGCTGGGAGGATAAGGGGAAGGAGATATTTGTGTGTTTGTGGTGGGGGAGTCAGCCCAGATGGCACAACAAGGTGCGCTCCACCACTCTTCTGCTAGATCCCCAAATCTCTCCCTTCCTGTGGCCCTCTCCCTCTCTGTCTTTTCTCCCTCCTGGACTTTGAACCCAGCTGGTGGAGGTGTTTTCTCTGGGATCAGCAGCAGAATCCTTCACTGCTGTTCTAATTATCTTTCAACTCCAAACTCTCGACTGCATATCATTCTTTCATATCCACATTCCTCTCTAACTCCTCTCCCTCTCTTTGCATTTCTCTCTCTCTCTCTCTCTCTCTCTCTCTCTCTCTCTCTGATGGATCACAAGCGGGAGCTTCAGTCGCTCCTTGGAGATTCTTTTGGGGGGAAAAACAGACACTTCACACACACGCATGTGTCACCTTGAGAGTAGCGTTTGTTGACGCATAGTTTAAGCCTTTTGCTTGTTGTTCTGGTGTAAAATGTGAAAATGTTGAATACAGGTGTAGCCATTAATTGATTCTTTTTAATTGTTCAGATATTTGCCCCACCCTTGCTCTGCACTTACGGTAAACCCAGGAGGATTTTCTTTTGAAATAATTGCAGAAAAACTGCAGGGCAGAATCAGAGGGGAACAAACATTCACTTTGATCATCTGCATCTACTGTAGAAATTGCGAAAAAGTGCAAAAGCTGAAGTCCTCTACTGTACACTGTAATATACTTACACGAAGAAATATATGAATATACAGAATGAGTAACCTTCATACATCCAAAGTGTAATCAATTACAACTGAGCCAACTTGGAAGAAGTTCAATGAAAAGAAAAGTGTTGTCATTTCGCGAGGGATTTTGCTTTTAAGCTTTTCAATGTATTAGTGGGTGCTTTCATCACCATTTTCCAAAGTCAATCCATTTCCATTATATTCTTGAGAAAGCCAATATCTCTACGACCAATTTGATGCTACTAAAACCCTCCAAATCTAGCTTAATAAATAGCACTACAGGTGGGAGGAAAATATGTATATTGGGTCTCTTTAATGCCTCATAACAGTGTGACTTTAACTGAGGCTCGTTGACTACAATACACGGAGACGTTGAATGATGATTGTTCACATTAGAGATTTGTATTTTCTATGGGTGACGATTCTTCGAGGTGCCAATTCCCTGAAGATCCATTTGCTGTCAGCTGTCGGCTCCTGGCATGTTTCCCAGTTGCCAGCTGATCTTCACCATCAGGGGCCACAGATCAGCTCCCCCTGTTAGCCGTTAGCTGGCCTAAAGTTGCTTTTATCCCTGCGAGACTGAAACAGGACAAACCAGTCCTCCACCTCTACCTGTACAGTTGTGTGCCCCCATGACTACAGGTGCTCATATGCGAACATATTCATACAAACGTGTGTGTGTCGGGTTGTAAGTCTCCTCCTCGACCCCTCCTCCCCACTCTCCAAACAGCACAAGCACCTCCTGGGCAAATATTTAAAGTCAAAACAGGCCGGGCCCATAAAAAGCTGAGAGGTGGTGGTGTGGCTACATCTGTCAGGGGGGAGGGGGGGGGAGATGAGAGGAGAGAACTGGGGGAGAAGAGGGGTGTCAGCAGCTGCCTGAACGAGTCTGGACACCGCTGACGCCAACACCTGTCCATACTGGAGACACACGGCGAGCAAATGTCCAGCCACAGCCTCGCAAACACACACACACACACGCACACACACACACACAAAACTGGAACATTGACTTTAATTACATCATATTAAATAGTAGGATCAACTTCATATTATTGCTTTCAACTGACCTAATACAGTTGTGTGAAATGTGTTGACATAATACTCTTAACACAATGACTGGATCTCTTTGTGTAATTGGGGAATAATACATTTGAAAAAAGATACAGACCCACACACACACACCTAACCCAGCCCTTTTGTAGCTCACCACACCCCTTTCCTCTGGCTGACCCCCATCTGTTGCCTCCCTGGGGAGCGTGTGCGTGCATCTGTGTGTGTGTGTGTGTGTGTGTGTGTGTGTGTGTGTGTGTGTGTGTGTGTGTGTGTGTGTGTGTGTGTGTGTGTGTGTGTGTGTGTGTGTGTGTGTGTGTGTGTGTGTGTGTGTGTGTGTGTGTGTGTGTGTGTGTGTGTGTGTGTGTGTGTGTGTGTGTGTGTGTGTGTGTGTGAGGAGGTCAGGGGAGGGGACAGGCAGGCGTTGGCCCCGGCTGCCCATTGATCAGCAGCTGCTGGGCTTCTCATGCTGTTGGACGGCTGGGAAGGCGACAGCAGCTGGACGGGGAGAAGTTTAGGGGCCGGGGTCCGGGCTGGAGTCGAGGTCGGGGCCGAGGGTCGGAGCTTACAGGGTTAGAGCTGTGGCGTGTGCCGCGTTAAAACCCAGATACGAGTGACTTTTCAGCTGAGGGGAAGGGAATCAGTGAGGGCAACAGGCGAGGGCCGGAGCTGCCAGAGAGGAGCAGCGAAGCCCTGGACTGCAGCCAGATGCTGAGCAGGGGACGGCTGCCAGGAAATAAACAATGAGGTTAGATAAAGTGGATTTTAGGGTATGTTAGGGACAAACGAGTTAGTGTCATCCAGACTCATTTGAATGCGAGAAAGTGTTTATATATTTTCCCCCTTATTATTGCAGTGCCATAATAGAGGGAGCCAGTGAATCACATAAATGGAGAGCGCACTTTCTGGAAGTCCCTCATCAAACGTGTTCCCATGACAAATCATCATAGTGTGAAGAATAAATAAAGAGCTTAAGAGAAACTTTTTTTGTATCCAATACTGATCACAAAAGGTGTAAGATGAAACATTTTAGGACATCGATTAATGCACACAGACTGCATTTGTAGCATCTGGATAAGGTGTGTAAAGCAAAAGAGATAATGCCGGCTCAAGCGCTCACTTTTAGATCACGTATCCTCCTGAACTTATTGCAAAAAGGGTTATTTACTTATGTAGGTTTTTGTGGAGCTTTTCATTTCGCCAAATAAAACATGTTTATTTCACGCAAGTGAACATGGAACATGCCGTTTACAATCCCTAGATCCACAGGTGGAAAATGGGCTTCATATATTTACTACTCAGTCACAACTAAAACTTCTGCATTCAAAAGTAAACAACTTGAGCTTTAACACATATCTAAAGCATAACAAAAAAGAAAGTACTCATTATGAAGAATGGCCCATTTCAGAACGATATGATATGTATATTTAGTAACTTTCCAGTTCTGCCAAGGTCCAAATATATTCAACCTTGGAAGCAATGAACACGAAAAGTTGAGAACTAGAAGTATAATATATGAGAAAACAGTAATAACAGTACTTCAATTCCCAGAGCCCACATCTAACTAATTAAAGAGAGAGATTAATGAGAGAACAGAAAAAGGGTTGGAAAGTCAGTCGCAGGTGTTAAGGGGATCTTAAATGTTGAATTATTGCATTAAGGACAATTAAGTGTGTTGTTTTCGAAATCAAGGTGTATTCAGATGTTGTTCTCTGCACAGAAAACATTTGCTCTCCCTACAGTCAGGTTGGATTTCACGGTGACGTGTGCAGCACAACTGTTCCTGGTGGCTGTGAGGACCATATAGCCTGTGTGTTGCAGTGTGGGGCTAAACAGGAGCTGATATAAGAGCTGACAGCTGTTAACGGTGTCGGCCGTCACACATCTGCTGCGTTTGGGGTCTTTTACAGAGTGGCCACAGTTCAGGGGCAGCGGAGAGGGGGGGGGGGGGGCTGCAGAGAGCAGGAGAGAAGACTTGAAGCAGGTGAAGGAGGGTCAAGAGAGATGGAGGGTAAAAACAACTTTCCAGGCTTTTTACAGCCATGCATTCCTCAGAGGGGTTCAAGTCACGGGTCAGAGCAGAGCAGGGGTTCGGGTTTGCTCAAGAGCACTGGCAAGTGGTGCATAGCTGTGAGGACCCTTGAATCACTCTCATGCGTGATGGAGACTGTGGGATCATTTTCATTCACACCGTTTAAGAGGATTTATTTTTTTCATTTTACATTCTGTTTTATTCATATTTAATTTACATGTATAGACTCCGACATGTACTTGGTCACTAACGACATTATCTGCAACTTTTAGCTCATTCATTGTATCTTTTTTTAACATGTATATAGTTTACTTCATCTGCATCACTTGCACATTGGTCTTGCAACATCATCTGCACTATTTTTTATTTGTTATATATTGTTGTTTTATGTCTTGCGTATATTTATGTAGCATTTTTAGGGAAACCTGGGACTAAAGATTGTCATTCCTACATCACATATACACTGCAGCTACTGTACATATGACAATAAAGCCTTTGAATCCTTGCATCTCGAGTGAGAAAAAGCATGACATTGACCTGACCTTTAATCTTTGCTTCACATTGTCGTTTTTATATATGACCTCGAGCAAAGGAGCAAAATGTCCCCAGTAAAAACAGAGAATAGTTTAGCTGCCGGTCTTTGTTGAAGTTCTCTTTTTAAATGGGAAACTTCAGGGGAAAAGTGGTGTACTCATTGCCTCCTTATGGAAAACACTGTTTTGACCTCCATGCTAGTGGTGTGTCCTCTGCTAACATGTCAGACCACCTTAACAGAGAGAGGAAAATCATGACACAAAAAGCGCCTTTAGACAGCATGAAATAAGTGCCTATTAAATGACTTCATTTGATACCATAATTGTAGTTAGATACACTCTCCTATATGGAATAAGTATCAATCTAGAGGAAGGAGACTCTCTGCATAAAGAGTTGAAACAAGGTTGAACAGCCTGGCTCTAATCAAACGGGTAAAATCTGCCAACCGGCACCTCCTAATCTTACTGATTAATACGCTGTATCTTGTTTGTTCAAACCTCAAAGTGTCGAAATGTCAAGTTGTACACAGGGTTATGTGCTAGACTTTTTCTTGGCTGACAGCAGTGGAGGCCAGGCTCTCTGTTTCTGTCTTTATACTAAAACTAAACTAACACTCTCCTGGCGGTAGCTTCATATTTACCAAACAGACTGACTGTGGGATCAATGTTCTCATCAAACTCTTTAAAGAAAGTGAATACGCTTATTTCGAAAAATGTTGAACAAGTCATTTACTGACCCAGAAATACTCTTTTCCTACAAACATTCAACTATGTTTCTATAGCAATCCTAGATACATGGACAATGAAATGCTTGATAATGCATTTGTAGAAAAGAAGTTAAAAAGCAAGCACACATTCTATTTAAAAACCCTAACCAGTAAAGACTGGCTGATATATTCTTTCATTGTTTTATAATAATACCAGAGGTGGAAGTAGTGGAGTACAAATACTTCGTTACTGTCTTAAGTACATCTTTCTGGTATCAGTACTTTACTCCACTACTTATTTTCCTGACGACTTTTTACTTTGACGTCTTATATTTTGAACACAAATACCTGTACTTTCTACTTCTTACATGATGAACACAAATACCTGTACTTTCTACTTCTTACATGATGAACACAAATACCTGTACTTTCTACTTCTTACATGATTAACACAAATACCTGTACTTTCTACTTCTTACATGATTAACACAAATACCTGTACTTTCTACTTCTTACATGTTGAACTCAAATACCTGTACTTTCTACTTCTTACATGTTGAACTCAAATACCTGTACTTTCTACTTCTTACATGATTAACACAAATACCTGTACTTTCTACTTCTTACATGATTAACACAAATACCTGTACTTTCTACTTCTTACATGTTGAACACAAATACCTGAACTTTCTACTTCTTACATGTTGAACACAAATACCTGAACTTTCTACTTCTCTCATGTTGAACTCAAATACCTGAACTTTCTACTTCTTACATGTTGAACACAAATACCTGTACTTTCTACTTCTTACATGTTGAACACAAATACCTGTACTTTCTACTTCTTACATGTTGAACACAAATACCTGTACTTTCTACTTCTTACATGTTGGACACAAATACCTGTACTTTCTACTTCTTCCATGTTGAACACAAATACCTGTACTTTCTACTTCTTACATGTTGAACTCAAATACCTGTACTTTCTACTTCTTGCATGTTGAACTCAAATACCTGTACTTTCTACTTCTTACATGTTGAACACAAATACCTGTACTTTCTACTTCGTACATGTTGAACACAAATACCTGTACTTTCTACTTCTTACATGTTGAACACAAATACCTGTACTTTCTACTTCTTACATGTTGAACACAAATACCTGTACTTTCTACTTCGTACATGTTGAACACAAATACCTGTACTTTCTACTTCGTACATGTTGAACACAAATACCTGTACTTTCTACTTCGTACATGTTGAACACAAATACCTGTACTTTCTACTTCGTACATGTTGAACACAAATACCTGTACTTTCTACTTCGTACATGTTGAACACAAATACCTGTACTTTCTACTTCTCACATTTTCCAAACAGCTGGTTACTTTAGTTTGAATGTGTGTTTGGTGGCGTGATCATTATTATTTAGAGTCATTGCGTGCCTGTTGATTTGAACACGATCCGTGTATCCATCATTTCCTGGTCTTCTCTAAAGAAGAGGGACCAATGGAAACGTTGTCATGTTGCCGTTGTTCAGCATGGAAACATTCATTAGCTAACAATGACATTATTGTTCTATTGATATAAAGGGAGGTCAGGTACTCTTTAAAGCAGCTGCTAGCTATGGGTACTTTTTACTGAAGTACATTTCAAAGCCTCTTTACTTTGACTTGAGTAAAGAAGTTTAGTCAGTACTTCTACTTTCACCAGAGTATTTTTAAACACGAGTATCTGTACTTCTACTTGAGTAAAGGATGTGAGTACTTTTACCATCTCTGTTTAATACTGACATGACATTGTGTAAGCAGCATTTAAATGTATGCTAGAGCTAGTTTATCTACTTCTGATTGGTCAGGTAGTTTAGTTGATCGGTAAAGGAAATAAGAAAAGAACAAATAAATAATTTATTAAAATATATATCACAGAGTATCTGTCAGATCTTTTTGTGGATTTTCAAGTACATTTCCAATTCTTTGTTGTGGAATAGAAGGGTAAAGTAGTAAAATATATAGTTATTATTTGAGAGGATATACTTAGCTGCTTTCCAACACAATAATAAGAAAGTGAATAAGCTTATTTCGAAAAATGTTGAACAAGTAATTGATATGCTGCTGTACATTTTGAGAGATTCTGTAACCAACATTTAGACTGAAAACGGTCAACATTTGCCTCTTTAAAACATTCATTTTAAACTGTCTGGTTCTACATATTATTTAAGTTTTTATTTAATGGATGGTCTTTTTTTTACAACTCTTAGATTGTCCTTTAAGGTGTGACTTTGTGATATTTACATCATTTGTATATCATGTTGAGGATTTTGACAGCATTTTTTTTTTAAATCCCAGGTTTTGTGAACAATTGAAAACTCATTCAACTATTTTTATATAAAAAAAAGGCTCAAATGACTAATATGAAAGTTGTTACTCGTAGTACCGGCAGAGAAAGTCCTTATTTTGGTTTTCTCCACACATGTTGACACAGCTCAAAACGTTCCTGTTCTGGTTCAGTCTCACCGCTCTCATCACGTTTCCAGCTGCAGCAGACAGCTGTTTTCAGTTCACATAAACTTGATTGTATGCCACCAGCCCTGCGCCAAACGTCAGACAGATGGAGTTAGCTGGTGACCAATTCGAGCATTTAAGCATTTCAGTAGAAGAAGTATTGGACTAACATTCATCAGGTGGTCTCAACATGCCTCTGAATGAATATATGCTAATAGCTGCTCAGTCTATAAAGGGGGTAATGAGTTGTTAACACATTTACCATCACTGGAACTTTGTTGCATCCCAGCGCCCAAACCTAACATAATGCAGGGTTCGATAACTATTCAAGACCTTTAAGAGTTTTTTGAAGCATTTTATAAAAAAGCCTCAGGGATGGAGGACACGAGGATGTGTGAACACTCTGCTGAATGTCTGCTGCATTTCCCTTTCTTATAGAGGCCTTTGTCTCCAGGTCAAAAGGTCATGGACAAACAACGGGAAGATGTTCAGTCCAAGAAAAAATGAAGGAAAATAAGAATATTTCTGACTGGATGTGTGGTTATTTGTGAGTGAGTGCATGTAGGTGGGTTCAGACCGTGTGTGTGTGTGTGTGTGTGTGTGTGTGTGTGTGTGTGTGTGTGTGTGTGTGTGTGTGTGTGTGTGTGTGTGTGTGTGTGTGTGTGTGTGTGTGTGTGTGTGTGTGTGTGTGTGTGTGTGTGTGTGTGTGTGTGTGTGTGTGTGTGTGTGTGTGTGTGTGTGTGTGTGTGTGTGTGTGTGTGTGTGTGTGTGTGTGTGTGTGTGTGTGTGTGTGTGTGTTTACTAACCCTACAGTTGGTTGAAGGAGAAAACTCATTTGCTTGTCCTTTTACTCTGCTTCCTATTGCAGCACAATGCAGCGGTAGCCATTGGACAAAGAGGCCTCATTGTGGGATTCAAATTAAGGTGGGGTGGGGGGTGGGGGGTATGGAGGTTGAGAGGGTTTGAATGAGTGGTACAAGAAGGGTGGGGAGGAGGTGATAGATGATGAGGGGTAAAGAGGAAGGAGGGGTAGCGGTTGGTCACAAAATTAGCGCTTCCCGACCCAAACGGAGGGGCCGCATTGCCCTTCGGCCCGCTGTGACTCCGTCCAGCTCCTCATCATCGTCATCACAATGCTGAGGAAGGACAGGCGTCATGCCAGATGCCACTGTGTGTGTTTTTCTGTGTGCTTCAATGTGACACAGTGCATTCAATAGGATGTCCTCACTTTGGACAGCTGTGGAATTGGTACACCAGGCAAGACATGTCCAACAAATCAGCGAAAACATGTTCTGGACGCATCTGGGTGAATTCTTTCATGGTTGAGGTTTTTTTTAGAGGTTGTTGGTTCATTCAGATGTAGTCAAATAAAGACAGGAAGCTCGGTGAAGGCAGGGAAATTAGCTGCAGGTGAGGCTGTGGTCAAAGCCAACCTGTGGTTACACAACACTAAGCACTAATAGACAGAAAAGAAACATCTGGTGGAAGGTTTGGCTTTAAGGGGGTTAAAATTAAAATAATGTGTATCCTCTTCATGATATCTTCCTTAATAGACTCCTGAGTAGAGAACAAGTCAGGTGGTTGGTTCATTAACAAGTGTTTAGCATTCATTTACAGTCAAAGGACTCCCTCTAGTGCTCAGGAAGGAAACTAGGCTCTATATCAGGGGTGCCCAACCTTTTTTGAACCGAGAGCTACTTTTAAAGTTCCCAGTCTGCCGAGATGTACCAGTCCAAATAGAACTGCGGTCAACTCAGCCGTCTCTCGCATTTGCTTGGTCAAATGAGCAGCGCTTCATTTTTGAGTGCGCGATTAATAGCGTATTTACGGTAATCGCCGAGAAGCGGCGCTGACGGTAATACAAGTGCTTATGCTATATTTGATCAATCAATCAATGGTATTTGATGAGGGATAAAATGATTTTTAGCCATAAGTTCTTAATAAAATTGGTACTGTTGGACTCAGTACATGTTAGACTACTACCACAAATACAATCAAGTACTTTTACTGTGTACTATTTGAGTAATACTCTGTCAAACTCCCCTCCAGAGTACAATAATGCATGTTTTCTGCCATTTTTGATGAGAGATACAATCATTTTTTGCAATAAATTATTAGTGAAATTGGTACTGTTAGATTCAGTACTACCTGGACTAGTAGCACAAGTACAATCAAGTACTTTTACTGTGTACTTTTTGAGTAATCCTTTGTCAAACTCCCCTCCTGAGTACAATAATGCATGTTTTCTGCCATCTTTGATGAGAGATACAATGATTTTTTGCAATAAGTTTTTAATGAAATTGGTACTGTTGGACTCAGTACTACTTGGATTAGTAGCACAAGTACAATCAAGTACTTTTACTGTGTACTTTTTGAGTTATACTCGTTTAAACTCCTGTCCTGAGTACACACTTTAATGTATTCTGCCATCTTTGATGAGAGATAAAATGATTTTGTGCAATAAATTCTTAGTGAAATTGGTACTGTTGGATTCAGTACTACCTGGACTAGTAGCACAAGTACAATCAAGTACTTTTACAGTGTACTTTTTGAGTAATCCCCTGTCAAACTCCCCTCCAGAGTACAATAATGCATGTTTTCTGCAATCTTTGATGAGAGATAAAAATGATTTTGTGCAATAAGTTCTTAACGAAATTGGTACTGTTGGATTCAGTACTACTTGGACTAGTAGCCCCACCCACCCCCTTCACTCTGTGTGACTCCCCAGTCACTTCTGTGGAGTCTTTCCGCTTCCTGGGCACCATCATCGCTCAAGTGCAAAAAAGCCCAGCAGAGGATGTTCTTCCTGAGGCAGCTGAAAAAATTCAACCTGCCAAAGACGATGATGGTGAACTTCTACACCTCCATCATCGAGTCCATCCTCACCTCCCCATCACCATCTGGTACGCTGCAGCCACAGCCAAGGATAAGGGCCGGCTGCAGCATGTCATCCGCTCTGCAGAGAGGGTCCTGTCTGCCATCCCTCCACGACCTACACGCCTCCAGGACCCTGAGGCGGGAAGAAAGTGGCTGACCCCTCCCACCCTGGACACAAACTGTTCACCCCTCTCCCCTCTGGCAGGAGGCCACGCTCCATCAGGACCAAAACCTCTCTCCATCAGGACCAGTCAACGTCTTCAGCCTCCAGCACACTTTACCTGAACAAGGCTTATTCCCCAGGATCACAAAACGATCCCTGTATACTATAGTCTGAGTACCAATGACCTCATATTATGTCTTGTCATTAAAGTTACATCACCCATTATAACAATTCACTTTCCTTTATTCTCTTGTCTGTTCTCTTGACTGAATTACAATAGTCCTGTCTTTAACAAAATGTAAAGTCCTTCTACTGCACCTTTTTAAGACTCCAAAACAGGCATTTGTACTGTAGCCTAATGTGTTTTTGTTTCCCATAGGGTTTATAATTGATTTCTGGTTAGGGGGGAGCTCTGGGTCCTACGGCCCATGGTGTGGTTGGCTCGGGTTCCCTCCTTCAATCAATCAATCAATCAATCAATCAATCAATCAATCAATCAATCAATCAATCAATCAATGTTTATTTATATAGCCCAATATCACAAATGTTACATTTGTGTCAGTGGACTTCACAGTTTGTACAGAATATCAGTATGACAATACGACACCCTCTGTCCTTAGACCCTCACATCGTACAAGGAAAAACTTCCAGAGAAAAACCCACAGTTTAAAGGGGAACATGGGAGAAACCTCAGGGAGAGCAACAGAGGAGGGATCCCTCTCCCAGGACGGACAGACGTGCAATAGATGCCGTGTGTCCTTCTGTTTGTTCCTTTTGGCCAGTCCTCCAGACCTCTTTTTGTTTCCCGTTTCGCTTGTGTGAGCAAACGGCTGATTATCAATAAATGCTCGTTACCAAGTACCGGTTATTGCGTGTATTCTTTCATGTTGCGGGTCTCAGCACGAGCCACTACCGCGGAGTAGAGGTTGGGGCCGTAACAACATATCCAAGACACTGTGAAATGTACTTTGCACTTCAATGGAGTAATAAAAAGTTAAAATGGACATTTTCTTTGTTGATTGAGCTGATTGAATTATGTAGTTATGGGGAAATCCCAGTTAACTAGTCAAATTTACAATATATTATCGTATTATTTACATTTTGATATGGACAGTAAGTTACTGGCTGTGTTGCATTACTTCTACAGTAAAAGTGTGAAAATACAGGTAATTACTGTTATTTATGTACAGCAAGGTACCATAATACCACAGCTCTGTACTAATTCCATGGGCATGGCGACTGTAAAGTCACAGTATTTAGTTGTACTATTATTCTAATTTACTGTAAAATATCTACAGTAAATTACTGTGAAATCCATGCAACTAGTAGCCAGTAATTTACTGTAATTGTACAGCCAAACATTTTACAGTGTATGTTTGCCCCGCCCCCTGCGTTGTGTAAACTACCAATCTCCTTGCGGTAGCAGATACCTGTCAATTGGTGCTTCCATGGACCTCATCTGTAATGGAAGCTCGTCGAGGGTACAATTTGTATTTCAACAGAAAAGTAGTTATATACATAATTGTGTTTGAAAATAAAACACAAATGTTTATATGAATTGTTACAAGACTTCGATTTTCTATAGTACAAATCTGGGCCATTTGTTGTATACTTTCTCCAAACACATGCAGTACAAATGCCTATTTGGAGTCTTCAAAAGGGGCAGTAGAAGGACTTTACATTTTGTTAAAGACAGGACGATATAAGGTGTTGTGATCATGGGAATGAGCATGTACAGGGAAAGTGTGCTGGAGGCTGAAGACGTTGACTGGGACTGATGGATTGATGAGGCTGATGAGACTGAAGAATCTGCAAGGAAAGAACTAGGGGCAGAGAAATAATATATTATACATATATTAAAAGACAGCAGCGACATAAGAGGCCAACAAGAGTGACAAGGGTGTGTCACTGTGCTGAAGGAAAGTTGTGAACAGCTATCCAGGCCAGTCTCTAAATACTTTCCAAAGTGTAACAATGCTGTTGCTGGAGTACTGATCTAGTGGATCTAGTGTTCATATCATGTGTTTACCATATCCTGTTAAAATACTCTGTCCAACATAGTCAGTATTGTGAAGAAGATTTTTACAACGCTTATTATATATCAGAATCAGAAACATGTTTATTACCAGGTAGGGTTACACGTACGAGGAATTTGACGTGGTAAAAAAAGAATACATTATTGTACTCTGGAAAGATAGCAGAAAACATGCATTATTGTACTCAGGGGTGGAGTTTGACAAAGGATTACTCAAAAAGTACAAAGTAAAAGTACTTGATGGTACTTGTGCTAATAGTCCAAGTAGTACTGAATCCAACAGTACCAATTTCATTAAGAACTTATTGCACAAAATCATTTTATCTCTTATCAAAGATGGCCAAAAAAATGCATTATTTTACTCAGGGGTGGAGTTTGACAAAGGATTACTCAAAAAGTACACAGTAAAAGTACTTGATTGTACTTATGGTAGTAGTCTAACAAGTACTGAGTCCAACAGTATCACTTTTATTAAGGATGTATGGCTACAAATTATTTTATCTCATCAAATATAGCAGAAGTTGCATGATTTTTTTCTCAGGAGGGGAATTTGAGAGTATTACCCAGAAAAAAGACAGTAAAAGTACTTCATTTTATTGTTGGTTGCAGTCAAACTAGGACTGAGTCAAACAGTGTTAGTTTTTTAAAGAACTTATGTTAAAAATAATTTGTATTGCATGAAGCAGAAAAAACATGCATTATTTTACTCTTGCGTTAGTGCCGCTTCTCAGCGATTACCGTAAAGGCACTATACATCGCGCACTCAAAAATGAAGAACTGCTCATTTGACCAAGCAAATTTGAGAGACTGCTGAGTTGACCGCAGTCAAATAGAGAGGCGTAGCCATTACTGACAGCCTATACCAGGTAAATACACACTTCTACTTGTATAAAACTGACCTTTGTACGATTAATACTCCATAAAATACTGCAGATCCTTTATATTACCTCTTTCTAATCTACACACATACAAGTATTTAACTGAAGTTACACCACAGTGTTGTTGATACGGAGTTGGAGTTTATTCCCCTGTCACATACTAGGTAATGTTTTCAAGAAACATTGAACAGTGCTGCTACATATGACACAGGGAAAAAAGAAAAGACTCTGAACCCTTTCTTTGCCATGATATAAAAATAGTGTTGCTACAAAAGTAAAAATTAGGCTTACTAATAAGACAACTCAGATCTGAAGCTACACAGGAATCTGCTGCCAAAGTGCAATAAAAAAGACAAAATTAATAGAATCAAACCCATAATTGCGGTCTTGTGTGTGTGCGGACTGTCACTGTTGACAACGTCAGCGAAATAGTAGGCTTGTTTGAGACAAGCAAGACCTGCGCAGTTGCGATCAACGTCTTGCTAGTGCGTTGCATGATGGTTAGTCATTTTGTCCGACTTGCTCTGGAGGCTCGCCCACATGAGACTTTGAAATCTCGCGGGACAAAGACGCCCGCAGCCTTGAGAGCGAGGCGAGGCGAGTTGGCGCAGTTGCTCTCCACGAGCTGCGGAAGCGAAATGCTTGATGGGAAACGGCTCGCTGGTATCTCGAGCTGAGCGCTCATTGGTGGTTGTTACCACGTGCTGCTGATGAAACTCTCCAATTGGCTGGCAAAAGTTTGTTGTTGTTTTGTGTCAGTTTTACGTCGCCACATCCATTCCCATTTTTCATCATTGTTCCACACTGTTTATCATCATGAAATTAATATCTATATATTTTATACTATACTGATTACCGTTTTCATACTTTATATATCTTAGCATATTCATACACACTGTTCATACTGCTCACAGGCTGATATCTAGTGTATTCATACCCCACTGTTTATTCATCATTCAATTCATTCATGTTATTCTGTAGATTGTGTACATTACTTTCCACTTCACTGCTTGTTGCACCTGGTTAGAAGCTCAACTGTATTTTGTTGTCTCAGTACCTGTAATATGTGCAATAACAATAAAGTTTCTCTTTAAGTTAAACCAAATCATTAAAATAAAATCTATTGTAATGTAATGATTTGGTTTAACCTTATTTATTGAATACATCATTTAAAATGGTAAGATTAAATCAAATTACATCCATGTTGTACACATCATAAAGCTTAAAGTGGCAGCTAAAGAATTAACACAGCAGCAGGTCTGTTCAATTCATGCTCATTAAGCTTCATGTGTGCGGATCTGAAGGGACTGATCATTTGTAGCCTGTCCACCTATCAGTTTTGCAAACATTAAGAGGGAGGAGCATTTCTAATTATGGAACCCAGTCACTGGTGTGGTTCATCATCATGACTGAATTAACAAACCTATATAAAGCAATGGAGATCACCTTTGTCTACAGTGGGTAAAATGGAATTTGTGGTGCTTACACTGCGTGATGGACAGGGAGACATCACTGTAAGAGTCTCACAAGACATTTCCCAAAGACTACAAAATGGTGAGTAAACAACTAAATTGCATTCCAACAATCTGGATATGATTTTAAATGATGTAAATTATTTTTCAGATAACAGTTTAGCAGCTGCACGTATGCAGCAAGCAAGGGCTGCAACAAATGCACAAGGTAATCTATCATTTAAATCAAAAATGGTATTGTCTTTTAATGCAAATCAAACAAATGACATATTCATGTTTATTGTAAACAAATATTTAATTTTCTCTCAATCACAGTCCCTTTAGATCATGTCATTCTCCATACAATGCATGTGGGATTTCTATTGCATCCACTTCATCTGCAACGAAAAACGCCAACGCAATTTCCGCCATTACAAACCCAGCCAGTCAAGCCGACTCCGAGTCCGAGCTGTCCGACTTAAGACGAGCATTTTGACACCTCCCCCGGCTGCGATCGGCTACTCTCGTCTACTTTCGAGGCGAGCCGCAATGTGTCTCAAACAAGCCTAGGATCAATGAAGCACAACATCCCCAATGTGTAGTGTCAACCCAGTCTCACGGCATTTCGTGTTCACCAACACGATTTTTAATCTATTGATTCGTGTTCACCATCACGATTTGCCCCTTTTTTTCGTGTTGCACAGCACGATTTTAAAAGCAATGTATTTCTACTGGTAACGTGTTTCGTGCCTGCAGGCTGCAGCCTAAGGCTGCAGCACGTCTTTTTCTCCGGTCGGGTCGCGGAAGACCGGAAGCTGTGTGGTTCATAAAAACATGTTCTTATTCAATATCAAGCCACAGTTATTGCTTTTATTTTAAATCGTATAATTTCGGACTTTTGTTGTCGTCTGTGAGGAAAATAAATGGGGCTCAGAGCCTCAGGATACTGAAATCTGTATTTTTTAAATCTTTTTTCCTTCTAATTTGTTATTCTTTTCAAAATAACACACTGTTATTTACTCACCAATAACACACAATTATCCTTGCTTTTATTTATTGGCTTAGTTCCATAATCTCGGGGTTTTTTGGCGTCCGTCAGGAATTGAATTTCAAAATAAATATAACCGGAAACAGACGTAGCATTTCGAGCGATTACCCAAGATCCTCAGCTATGGTTTTAAGCTCGCTGATTGGATGTGTTAGCCGCAATGCATGCTGGGATTTGGTGTTTATATTATATGAAATCCGGAAAACATTTTAAAAGTATAAAATAATACTTAATTCCGAGTGCTCTTGCTTTTCTCTTTGAAAGTCATCACATAACGGCATTGTAATACACGGTTCGGCTGCATTACATATTACAGATCTGCCGTAGTTCTTTATTTAGAGAGCCCTGATGAGAAGACCTTTGGAAAAACTGGAAGAAATGGCGCCGAAACTGAATACTTGACGTGGATCATAAATATATCAACAATTAAACAACATCTTCAATTTCTCTTCACACAATACGTCTCCTTGCAGTATCAACACTAATTCGCCTGACTTTTACATTTGATCTAATTCATAGATAGGTTATATTTACACCATAACGGTGCACAGCTGATAGAAAAGGACTGTAGTTTTCAAAGATATTACTGATTTTCTTTGAATGTAAGAATGTAAATACTGAGTCTGAAATAGTATAGCAATATGCTGTAAAATGATGTGAAAGCATAAAACTATACATCTTCAGATGTTGTACATACACACTAATAATACAAAGTTATTATGGCTGTGTGCACCTCCTAGTGGTTAAAGCACGTTATTGAATTATTGTTTGTATGTGTTATATTTGATTACAAAAATATTAAGAGTACTACTTTCATAGGGGGAAAGTATAAATATAGAAATATAGAATATCAAAAATCAAGAAGATACTATAAGTGATCTCTACAATAAAACAGTTTAGTGCAGGATGTACACAGATATTAATAGGAGGAGGTGCAAAACAGAAAAACGGATTAACCTTTATTTAAACATTAAATATTAAGCCTGACAAAGCAATTAACGTCTAATATATTGCTTTCCTGCAATGTTAACTATGTTGAAGCACTTATTTTAACTGATATTATACACATTAATTATACTCTTATGTATGTAGATAGAATAAGAAATGTGCAGAATATGACAGTTTAATGGTGGAGGTACACACATATTGATAGATGTCTTGTAATGCACTGTTGAGGAACCTGTGACCCACGTTTTTCATTCATTGCATAACTACACCGTAGTTGTGTATGATATGTCAATAAACCTTTGAAAATCTTGAAAGGGATGTGCAAAATAGCCATAATATACAGTCTTTAATTAACTATTAGTAGAGAATAACGAGTAATGAATATACTTTATTACTTGTTTCCATTCATGTCAATTGCAGATACATGTTTAGTCTTCTCAAGCACCAACTATCAAATATCTCTCCTGATTGTTGGCACTTGACAATCACCTTACCTGAATTTTACTCAGATCACGTGTAACTAAAGTCTGATTTAAGGGTTGTTTATATTTCACATAATTAATCAGAATCTGCAAAGTAACTCAAATAAATGCAGTGGAGTAAAAATACCAGGTTAACATCTGAATTGTAGTGGAGTAGAATTACAAAGTAGCAATGAGCTGTCATGTGGGTATACGGCATTAATATAATGCTGCGCATTATGGACACAAGTGATTTTCACCCATTTATTAATTATATGTTTTACATTTGATAACACCAATGTGTTTAATAATGGCAACTTCTAATTGTGGGAAAAACGAAAACGTTCAGTAGAGATAGAACATTTTGCGAAACACAATAGCCAGCATGTGTAGTTCTGGAGGGGTGTTCGATTCCAGTTTTGGATAGTCTGGCATGGTTTCGTTCCATTTCACACAGCTGTTTGACGCTCTGCGTAACCTTACGGGAACTGTAGTCCTAAACGATAGCTGGGGATTATGGGTAGTGTAGTGTCTTCGGCCATCCTAAACTCAGAAATGTTGACAATCGCAATGATGCTCAAAATGTCCCTTATAGGCCTACGTCTGTTTCCGGTTATTTTTATTTTGAAATTCAGTTCCTGACGGACACCAAAAAAGCCCGAGATTATGGAATTAAACCAATAAATAAAAGCAAGGATAATTGTGTGTTATTGGTGAGTAAATAACAGTGTGTTATTTTGAAAAGAATAACAAATTAGAAGGAAAGAAATATTTAAAAATACAGATTTCAGTATCCTGAGGCTCTGAGCCCCATTTATTTTCCTCACAGACGGCAACAAAAGTCCGAAATTATACGATTTAAAATAAAAGCAATAATTGTGGCTTGATATTGAGTAAGAACATGTTTTTATGAACCACACAGCTTCCGGTCTTCCACGACCCGACCGGAGAAAAAGACGTGCTGCAGCCTGCAGGCACGAAACACGTTACCAGTAGAAATACATTGCTTTTAAAATCGTGCTGTGCAACACGAAAAAAAAGGGGCAAATCGTGATGGTGAACACGAATCAATAGATTAAAAATCGTGTTGGTGAACACGAAATGCCGTGAGACTGGGTTGGAAATCGGGAGTCTCCCGCGAAAATCGGGAGGGTTGACAAGTATGTCATTAGGTGAGATTAACGCTGAAACATAGCGTATTCCCCAAATGTAAATATGCATCGCAACAATGTTCATATGTTTACTACAGTTTATGTCTTTAAAGTTTACACCGCAACAATGTTCTCCTAATTTCCATGGAGATTACTTTGACTTACGAGTTCTGCTGTTATCTTATATTAAATTGCTATATGTAAAATCATATCATGGTTGTCAGGCTGTTCTGTTCTTGTGTGTTGTCGTTATGCGCGTGTTTGGATAGCCTATTAGTGCGTGCGTCCTGTGCACACGTTTTTCTTTTTCTTCCAGTCACCACGTGATAGTGGGGGGTCGCCAGTCTCTGGCACTGTTATTTTGGGGGTCGCGGGCTGAAAAGTTTGGGAACCCTTGCTCTAGAGCAGTGATGTTTTGGGGCTGTCGCTGGGCAACACGGACTTTCAACTCCCTCCAAAGATTTTCTATGGGGTTGAGATCTGGAGACTGGCTAGGCCACTCCAGGACCTTGAAATGCTTCTTACGAAGCCACTCCTTCGTTGCCCGGGCAGTGTGTTTGGGATCATTGTCATGCTGAAAGACCCAGCCACGTTTCATCTTCAATGCCCTTGCTGATGGAAGGAGGTTGTCACTCAAAATCTCACGATACATGGCCCCATTCATTCTTTCCTTTACACGGATCAGTCGTCCTGGTCCCTTTGCAGAAAAACAGCCCCAAAGCATGATGTTTCCACCCCCATGTTTCACAGTAGCTATGGTGTTCTTTGGATGCAACTCAGCATTCTTTCTCCTCCAAACACGTCTAGTTGAGTTTTTACCAAAAAGTTCTATTTTGGTTTCATCTGACCATATGACATTCTCCCAATCCTCTTCTGGATCATCTAAATGCTCTCTAGCAAACTTCAGACGGGCCTGGACATGTACTGGCTTAAGCAGGGGGACACGTCTGGCACTACAGGATTTGAGTCCCTGGCGGCGTAGTGTGTTACTGATGGTAGCCTTTGTTACTTTGGGCCCAGCTCTCTGCAGGTCATTGACTAGGTCCCCCCGTGTGGTTCTGGGATTTTTGCTCACCGTTCTTGTGATCATTTTGACCCCACGGGGTGAGATCTTGCGTGGAGCCCCAGATCGAGGGAGAGTATCAGTGGTCTTGTATGTCTTCCATTTTCTAATAATTGCTCCCACAGTTGATTTCTTCACACCAAGCTGCTTACCTATTGCAGATTCAGTCCTCCCTGCCTGGTGCAGGTCTACAATTTTGTTTCTGGTGTCCTTTGACAGCTCTTTGGTCTTGGCCATAGTGAAGTTTGGAGTGTGACTGTTTGAGGTTGTGGACAGGTGTCTTTTATACTGATAACGAGTTCAAACAGGTGCCATTAATACAGTTAACAAGTGGAGGACAGAGGAGGCTCTTAAAGAAGAAGTTACAGGTCTGTGAGAGCCAGACATCTTGTTTGTTTGTAGGTGACCAAATACTTATTTTACCGAGGAATTTACAAATTAATTCATTAAATATCCTACAATGTGATTTCCTGGATTCTTTCCCCCCATTCTGTCTCTCATAGTTGAAGTGTACCTAGGATGAAAATTACAGGCCTCACTCATCTTTTTAAGTGGGAGAACTTGCACAATTGGTGGCTGACTAAATACTTTTTTGCCCCTCTGTATGTGGTTGGCTTAAAGTTTGCTCGATGTGTAAAACAAGCCATGTTAGCCAACATTAAACAAACTGAAATCAGATTCACACGATAGTGAAGGTAAACACATTTGAAAAGACTTCTGTATTTGTGTGGCACTGCGCCACATATTTCAAATCCTTCTGGTTAGAAGCAACCACACTTTTATGTCAACAAAGCTATTTCCTGTTCTTGACACACAAGTGTCTTCTCTAAATATGCTAAACTTGTTTACCTGGATGGTGAAGTATGGCAATCAGCATTCAGGTTAAGCAATAGTGAGAAACAAAACATACTGGAAGAGTACGTTTCTAAGGCCCTAGCGGCCTAGCCACACCAAGATGAAAGGGGTTGTATCCGCTACAGTTCTCTATCTTATAGACAGTTCGGCCACACGAGACCGACAGGGAAACGCAGATAACGATAACGGGTCCCAAGGTGGGTAGATCTGCAGACGCAACGCTCTGGGGGGCCAAACGGCTCCGTATCTATGCCCTATACAATCATTTCCTGATAACGATGACGCAATAGCCCCACCTCTCCCCAACTCTACTGCTCTCCCCGCGTCATTGCTGGTGATGTGTTTCGCCAACAACAACAACAACAACAACAACAATGGCGGATCACAGGGTTGATTTTAGATATTTTGGTAAAATTACTTCTGCCTAGTGTTAGATTAGAAGGTCAATACTATTTTCATAGGTGAAAGGTAAATACAATACAACAATGCTTAGAGTAGAGATTGGAAAATAGAGGAAACACCTAATATTTCCTGAATATCGTTGGTGGTTTCCACACAATCTCATGTCGCATTTATATAATTTAGACAATTATAAAGTCATACATTCATTGGTTATCTAGAAATATTAACTAATGTTATCTCTAACATGTTTTTTTAAAATTATGGATGGAGTTACTCCATGTTCAGCTGAGCAATCAAGAAAAACAGGTATGAGGAGGGAGTGGCGTATAACATCATCTGTGGGATGGCAATGAGAGACTTAATCATCGGGACTCTCTGCGCTTACTGACAAATGTATCGACAGCACAGGATGGCAGCCTGGACGGTGTGGACGCTCCTGATGTGTGCAGTCCTCACTGGGCAAGGTGAGCTTTTACCAGAAAATTGTCCATTGTCCAAGTGTTAGAGGTTATTTTTAGTTTTTAATAACATCTTAGGATAAAGATTGAATATAAACTCTATAAAGACAGGGGCTTTGTCTCGTTGATTTTATAGAGAAATGAATTAATGTCTTTGAAATGGTAATAATTATCTTTAATTGATTGTAAATCATAGGTAGGTGTATTCAAGTTTTCAAACGGGTTTGAGAGAATGACTTGCAATAACTTGGTTATTGTCAGCCTCGTCACCTGTCAACACACCTGTTAACATAACACTGTCTGACACGTCTGCCGAGATATTTAGGCCTAACAATTAAACACACACACACACACACACACACACACACACACACACACACACTTCTGCACACATTATTAACTCATGTTTCTCTCTTCCTTGTGTCTCTACAGGCTCAAAGGCGCAGGGTGAGTTCAGTAACATTTAACAATGAACACATCTAAAACGGCACTCCATTTCCTCCAGCTTTTTCTGGGACATTCCTACACATTTTCCTCTTTCCCTAAAACACATTTTTACAATCCAGAAGTGAATTTAAAACCATCCGAAAATCTAAATGTTGTTCTGTAAATTATTTCCTTGTATATCGACAGTAAGGTGGGGTAGGTAAGTTTGAGAAACCGGCTCGAGATACACTTTTTGTTATATTCCATGGAATTCTCTTAACATCCTGATAGCAATGAATATCTTAAGTGCTTTGACAAAAAATCCATAAAAAAATGTCATCTGTGGAAGCCGTAATGCTGTAAAAAGCACGACCAATCATTTTAGCCGGCCCGGCTAAAGTAACTGGATGGCCTGCCTGCCTGTCAGCCTTCCATCTGTGCACAAACGTATCTCGTGCCCTCATGAGTCATTGGTCATGTGCGCGTTCCTGTGTGTTGGAGGAGGGGCTCTGTGAGGAAGTGGCAGATAGTTTCCGGCTGTGTATTTTCAAATTCTAGTGCACTCGAGCTGGTTTCTCCAAAATGACCTACCCCACCTTTAATGAAAGCAACAATGTCCCAACTAAGGTATTCATCAATAATAACCACCTATTCAGCCAAGATTGGGTTGAAGGCTTAAAGGGACAAATTACGCTATAGAGCCAAATAATACTGAGGATAACAAGACATTGACAAAAATAGTGCCAAACACTGCAGTTCATCAAGTGGCCACTAGAGGCCGGCTGCAGAAGGGAGTGAATCTCCATAGACCCCTATGTTAATTAAGTCAAATTTTGGTCCGTATTGCCTACTTAGATATTCATGGTAACTCACCAATTCAAAGTCGAATGAGTCTTGAGTGGAACTTTCGTGCCGGGGCCCTTAAAGGAATGGTCCACTCATTAGATAATTAATCAAAACTTCAGTATTTAGTGAAACGTTATGTTTAAACCATACCCTGAAGAAATCAGCGATATTCCCCGGTAAATAATGATTTTATAGCTCTTTTTTATCAAGACCTGTATATTCCGTCTGGCCGCCGCCATGTTTGCCATTTTCAGTAGTCACGTGATGGTCGTGACGTCATCCATGCGTTCACTTTGTCAACACACGGAAACATGGTGGAGTATTTCAGTTCGGACTCGTCAGCAGAGGAACAAGTTTTGACCAATGTGAAGAGATTGGATGGGGGAATTCATCCATACATATCAGTATGACAATACGACACCCTCTGTCCTAAGACCCTCACATCGTACAAGGAAAAACTTCCGAAGAAAACCCACAGTTTAAAGGGAACATGGGAGAAACCTCAGGGAGAGCAACAGAGGAGGGATCCCTCTCCCAGGAGGGACAGACGTGCAATAGATGCCGTGTATAAATTGAAAAGATAATACATTTGCAACATAGGTAGTCCAAATGTTTGGAAATGCATGTGTGTATAATGGGAAGATGATATAAGATACTATATGTATGCATGTAGTACCACCCTTGCTAGCGATTCCCTCTTTATAGTTTAGCATACTCAGCTTCGTTGTCCCTGGCCATAGAATCACGATTTTATGGGGCCGGAAAAACTGGGGGGAAATACACACTAGCCGGTACTACGCTATATGGAAAGGCCACCAAAAACTGTCCTGGCCTGGACGTTAAAACGGGGCTAGCCGCTGCAATGGAAATGTGCTATAACATACCTTATTCTTACTCCGAGCACTACTTCTGCTCCTCCGTCGCTTCACACTTGCAGAGGGCGATTTCTCTACTGGCCGAACTGGTGTCCTGGTCGGTGATGACACCAGAAAGACCGATGGTACTGCATCTCCATTGAGTAATGGTTGTTCTTTAAATCCCATGTTATGTTTGATCATACTCTCAGAGTAGTCGTCCGGAAATGTGAAATGTTCGCTGCATACATGAGCCTGTAAATCTCTCGGTTCGGGCCGGCCACATTTCGCTAGCCACTGCCTCCGAATGTACTTCTTATGCTTACCTTTTGGCAACAGATGGAACCGAGCATTCCGTGGATTGTTCCTATCCGAATTATGGCAATATTTCGCGATACAGTGAGGCATATTTGAAGAGAGAAACTACAGTAAATAACATGGAGATCAACGTGTCTTCGAAAACCAAACGCATGGATTACGTCACGTCCGGAAAATGGCGGCGCCCACAGTGTTGATGTTATTTCGGTATATAATCAGTTTAAAATCACTGATAATGTCATCGGATTAAAAAAAAAAAAGAGAGACTGGCAGAGACTGGTCTGTTTTATCGGATGATAATTTTTTAAAAATGAGTGTCATGAGCATACCATTCCTTTAATATCCGACACACCTGAAGCGGATGTATTAGCCTATTTTGAATGTATATTATTAATTACACACAGTTGTCTCTGTCAGATTGTGGAGTAGCACCCCTGAACACGAGGGTAGTTGGTGGTGGAAATGCCACAGCCGGGTCATGGCCCTGGCAGGTCAGCATGCACAATATAGGGCAACGTCACTTCTGTGGAGGGACCCTCATCAGTGACCAGTGGGTCCTCACAGCAGCCCACTGCATTATGAGGTAATATAATATCCTACTACCTGCATCTGTTGCCTTTTCCAACTCTATACTAAAACGTTATCACTTGTAGCTTCGAACAATTGGTGGCCATTACCTGATTCACATAAGCATTACAGTAGTAGAGTGTTTTATTTTGTGGCTGCAATGCACATTAAGCATACATACATACACATGTAATGAGTCAATGGTATTCACAAAGGCTGTCTTTGTTGTTAAACAGTAAGCAAAGAGTAAAGGTAAACAAAAACAAAAATTCTCTAAAAATGTCACGTCATGCAGAAACACAAAAAACCAAGCCACCATTATGTTGTTTTGTAACCCTTGGTGCAGACTTTTAACCACCTTAAACTCCAGACACCAAATGCCTTCTCACATAAAACAAGTGTAAAGGACCCTGCAACTCTTAAAATTACAAACCCTGACAATGTGCAACCATACATTTCTTTGTGTCAAAATGTGTTCAGGAGAGGTCTTTATTCATTTTCCCGTTCTTTTCCAGTGTCACACCTAGTTCATATACTCTTTACTTTGGAAGAGAGACTCAGTCCGGACCTAATGTTCATGAGGTTCAACGCACTTTGTCCCAGATCATCGTCCATCCGGACTACAATAACACATTGTTTAACAACGACATCGCACTGATGAAGCTCAGCAGCGCAGTCAGTTTCAATGACTACATCAGACCTGTATGCCTGGCGAGTAACTCCAGCCAGTTTCACAACTCCACCTCCTGCTGGGGCACAGGTTGGGGCTAGGAAAGGATGGTGAGTATTTGTATGCTAACATGCTAACCCTAGCATGAACCTTGAAGCACAGCACTTCTGTTTTAGTTTGGTTGGGTAGAACTATTGCAAACTAGTTGTCTTGCTAACAGACAACCTCTCCTGCTCTCTCTGAATTAAACTGAATCATTACATTACATGTTACTTGTTAGACACTTTTATCCAAAGCGACTTACATACTCTATACCAGGGATGGGCAAATGGCGGCCCGCGGCCATTTGCGGCCCTCGGATCAATTTAGAAAACAAGGTAATTAAAAAAAAAAAATTATATATTTTTTTAATTAAAAAAAAAAATTATATATTTTTTTTAACTTATATTACTGATATGTGATTTCGTTCGGCAGCCAAATACCGCGAAATAATCTGTGACGTGTTTGTGTGTATTGTGTTTGTTTCCCGGGGGAAACTCACAAGAAACACCGGCTGTTGTTATGCCTGCTGTGACGTTAAATTACTCCGTTCTCCGCTTGTAATTATGCCGTTACAAGCTTCAAAGTTGTATTTATCATGAATTTGAATTTGGCAAAACGAGTTTAATATTCTAAAAGTCAAGACTGTATTTATTTGAAATCAGATGAAAACAAACTGTAACGAACCCCGAAAAACTAGTTTTTTTACACAAATCCACTTTTATTTTGAAATCAGCCGTTGGTTGCTACTTCCGACTGATTTCGATAGAGCGGGTAACATATGAACACGGCCCTATGTGGATGTCAGCATGAGCAAGAGAAAGATATTTGAGGAAAATCGTGTTTTCCAAGAAAAGTGGGAGAACGAGTATCTTTTCACTGAATTCAGGGGTAAACCACAATGTTTAATATGTTTGCAGACCGTTGCTGTCATGAAAGTAAGCAACTTGAGCCGCCACTACAACACTGTGCACAAGGACAAATATGACAGGTACACCGGGGCTGCCAGAGCAGCGATCCTAGCGGACCTGAAAGGGAAAGTACAAAACAACAGTGCTTTTTCACCCAGGTCACAAGTGTCCAAGAATCAAGTCTGAAAGCATCATATGCTGTCTCACTCCAGCTTGCCAAAGCAAAGAAGCCACTTTCAGAAGGAGAGTTGGTGAAAACATGCGCGATTGAGATGGCTAACGCCTTTGGAAATGAGAAAATGGCTAAACATTTTGAAACTGTGTCCCTCTCCCGACGCACAGTGACTCGCAGGATTTTTAACATTCAAAGTCATGTGGAGGGAAAGCTGAAACAAATCATGTCTGACTGTTCATACTTTTCGTTAGCGTTAGATGAGAGTACAGACGTTACCGATGTTAGCCAGCTACTGGTGTACGCAAGATCAATAAATGCGTCATTTGATGTACACGAGGAACTATTAAAACTTGTACCACTGCATGGCACAACAAAGGGATCGGACATTTTCGAGGCAGTGAAGGGTGTTGTCAGCGAATATGGTGGATTTGACAAGCTATCTGCCGTTGTTACTGATGGGGCTCCATCAATGCAAGGAAGGCGCACTGGCTTCGCTGGACTTCTCCGTCAAAGTGGTGTGGATTGCCCGATACTGCACTGCATCATACACCAGGAGGCCCTCTGTGCAAAGAATCTGAACTTCACACATGTCATGGATGTGGTAACAAAAGTTACCAATCTGATTCGGGGGGGGGACAGGTCTCTAAATCATCGGAAATTCACAGCCTTTCTAGAGGAGGTGGATGCTGCCTACGGTGATTTACAGCTGCACACAGACATCAGGTGGATGAGCCGTGGTAAATGCCTGGAGAGGTTTTACGCACTGCGGCTCGAAATTCCCGTGTTTTTGGAGAACAGCCTTACTGCGGATACAAGTGCGTACTGTGACACATTGAGGGATCCACACTTTCTCTGTGACATGGCATTTCTCACTGATATAAGTGGACATCTCAATTGCTTGAATATCCGGTTGCAAGGCAAAGATCAGACCGTGTCCGACCTTTTTGGTCATGTGAATAGTTTTCAGATGAAACTCGGCCTGTTCAGAGATAACCTTGCGTCAGATCCCCCGAATTTGACACACTTCCCCGCATGTGGAGAGCTGCGCAATGACATCCCCGAATTGGCCGAATGTGAGATGACGATCCACCGCTACAGAGAAGCCCTTAAAATGTTGCAGGATCAATTCAACAATCGCTTTCAGGATTTCCACGACATGCGAGGCACAATCCAGCTTTTCACTGACCCCATCTCAGCGGGTGTGAATGACCAGCCACCTGAACTACAAATGGAACTGTGCGAACTACAAGGTGACTTATTTTTCCAAATGAAACGGAATGAGAGGGGAGTGTCGTTTTGGAGACTGTTGCCCGAGACCCGCTTCCCTCTCTTGAGAGATGTTGCGCTTAAACAGGCCAGCATGTTCGGGAGCACATACATATGTGAGAGCAACTTCTCCATGATGAAGCACATCAAATCAAAAGAGAGAAACAGACTGTCAGACGAAACGCTGTTTCATCTGATGCAGCTTGGATGCACTGGCATCGATGTTGACATTCCCCTTATTGTGCGTCAGCAGAGACAGGCTACAAGTCTCTTAAATTCCAGTTAGACAACTAATGTCTGGGTTAGTGTTCATGTTTATGTCATGTTAGAGCAGGGTTTATTCTCGCCCGCCGCTTCCAGAGGCCCCAGGTGTGCGGCTGGGCTGAGCAGCTGTGAGCGCAGCTTTCTGCTGTGGATGAGAGGGCAGATCTGAGAGGAGGGGGGGGGGGTCTGACTTCATGTTTATGTCATGTTACTGTTTAATCTTAATGCACACTTTCCAATAGTTTAAAAGTTGTATTCCACTGTTAAATAACCTGTTCAATACAAACATGCCACTTGTAAAAATTAAATAACATTTCTGTGAACTGATGTTTGTTTTGTGAGCTTATTAGAGGATGTTCCCTTAAAGATAGAAACATATCAATGAAAATGTCAAACTTAGTATATGTTAATAATTACATACAATACGTGGAATTTGTGTTTTTGTGTGTTCCAATTGAATCTGCGGCCCCCTGGTGGCCAGTACATACATTATTTGGCCCCCACCATCATCAAAGTTGCCCATCCCTGCTCTATACTGTGGGCAATCCCCACAGGAGATGTCTTGCCCAGTGTCTTGCCCAGGGACACAACGACATGCTGACTGCAGTGGGGTTTGAACCTGTGCTACCCTGATCCGAACACCACCACACTAATCCACTGCGCCACACGCCTCCCCTGAATCCATAATAAATGTTGATTGGAGAGATTATAGATCATGTTAAAACAAAGTAGTTGTTTCTGTTCAATATTTAGTTTATATATACAGTAAACATCAATTTAAACTAGACGATGAATAAGGAAAAAATGCTTTATCCAGTTTATATTCTATCCACACCCCTTTTTTTCACATCACATTTTGTGCTAGTCCCACCCCTGCCAATTATTAATGTTTGAGGTACAAAAACAATTGCATTATCAGAAGACTTGTTGAGTCTTGTTCAGCTTGTCCCAGAATACTAAAACAATCCATTAAAAGTGTGCAAAAGAAGGAAAATTAAAAGTGTGTCTGTCTTCTGATTTTTTACTCTCTCTCACAGAGGCCTTACCGAGCGCTTACTCGCTGCAAGAGGTTCAGGTTCCTGTCATTGGAGGAAAGCAGTGCGGTTGCATCTACCGCTCAGACATTAACATCACTAATGGAATGATTTGTGCGGGACAAGAGAACAAAGGCCTATGTCAGGTTGTAAAAACAATCCCTTGTATTAGCTGTGCTAATTTGCTTTGTTGCTATTAAAGCAACACAATGTAAGATGTGTTGTTTTTTTTGTTTGCCCCGACTGTGCATTTCTTTTTAAGGACATTACTTTTGAACAAAAACTTGTTAAAGTTAACAATTTTGCTTAAGAAGCCACATTCTCACAGAGAGTTGAGGCAAAGCAGCCAGAGGACACAGAGAGAAACTAATTAAAGAGAAATATGATCTTGTTGCACCCAAATCAAATGACAATCATCTAACAGTTTTTGTTTTGTCCCTTCTTTTCAGGGGGACTCCGGTGGTCCTTTGCAATGCAAACAAGCCTCAATGTGGATCCAGTCTGGCATCGCCAGTTTTGGAATACCGTGTGCTACAGCTGGTTTCCCTGAAGTCTACGCCCGAGTGTCTGAGTTCGAGACTTGGGTAATAGATCAAGTAGCGGGGGCGAAGGTAAACTTTGTGACTTTCACCTCCAACGGCACTGACCAAGACAACAGTTTCGAGTGTCGCAGTTCACCCACAAAAGCTCCAAATACGACTTCCACAGCAACAACTGTTTTTACTGAGCTTACATTGATTGTCATTGTTGGGACAGTGCTCCTAGAGCACACTGTAGCTCCATAGTGCTGCAATGCGCTAACAACTTCTCAATGTCCTTTTCTGTTGTGTTGGGTTATGTTTGTCTCTTAAATTGTTTGACTAACATTCTACTTATATGTACTACATCAGTTCCATCACTGTAGTTTTGGAGCATGGTTTTGTCTCTGTGGAAAGGTTTTTTGTACTTACAAACTTAATTCAAAAATACCAATGATTGTAATAACTAATGGTAGAGCCATTCTTGTTGTCAGTTGCACTACAACACCCTATATTAAAGCAAATAATAAAAGATGATCTGTTTTTCTCTTTCAAAAAAGATCACAAACCTCTCTATATTTTTTGATTCCAGATATGAACAATATAGCATAATATTTAAGTTGTATGTAACTTCACACCATGGAACTGAATAGTCATTTTGACTAAGGTGGAGCACGACTCGCTTCAAGACATGTAACCTACCACAATAATGACTTCCTTCCCTATAGTGAATGATAATTAAGAATACAGCTATGTTAACTGAGCTTTCTTATTACACTCATGGTTGTGCATAAAGTAGGCTACTGTGCCTTTGTATGCCGGATCAGAACCAAGCTTTTTTTTGGTAGTAGTATTGCTAGGAGCATGAACATGTTTGGTTTGGAAGCATGTTAGTACATTTTAGTGTTAGCATGTTAAAATGTGTACAGTTAACATGAACTTGCAATTATAGCTCTTATTTCAGAAAAGCCACTACAAAGATCTTTTAATTTTCTGTTGATGTTGGTGGCCCCTTTGGAAAAAGTGATAGTGGTTTACCGGAATGAATTTCCCATGACAAACATTGTCATGGGAAATTCATTAAAGATCTTGATCTTTGTGTTAGCTACCTAAGAGATTAATTAAACCACGTTGCATTCCCACTAGGAGAGTCGTTTCTGAAATGTTGTTGCAACATAAACTTTGCATATAGGGTATTCGTTGATGACATATCACATTAATTAGTGTAGCAACCTGCAGTTTTAAATGAAAGCGCTGTTGTCAGCCTGCAACCTGAAATGAAACGTCACATCTATTGCAATACATTTGCTGCCTCTCTTATCATTCGACAGACCGCTTAAAAATGTTCAGCATTTTCAGGCTAACATTACCTGCCCAAGTAGGCTCCAGCTTTGAACTGTTGTTTGCATGATATAATGTTTAGCAAGGACTCAAAAAGGAAGTAAAGCAACAGGTTAGGGCAAATTCTTTATTCCATGGTACCAGTATTAATCATATACTGCACTTGGTGAATTTAAAAGAAATCGTACAAGTTATGTAAAAACAATGTGGGAATCTTCACCTGAAAACAGGTTTAAACGTTTTAAAAATAAAAGGAAAGGGAATGGAAGCAGACATTTTTTTACGAATCTCCTGGCTGCAGCAGTACCCAAATGGAAGGTCTTCTCCTTCGCTTTCTACCAATATCCTGTACGAGTGCTGGTCTTTAAAAGCATTTTCACAATCGGTGACATGGCCTTTTTCATGGTGATGGTGGTACTAATAATGGGAAGAAGGCGAAGAGGGAAACGGTGAGTGTCCATGCTTAATAAGCGTGGTTGGCCACGAACAGGGAGTCTGCGCCGGCAGCACTGGCTCCAGAGGAAGCATATTTGCCCTGGCAGGCGAGGTTGTTAGCCTGTATGAGACAAAAAGCACAATATTACTTAATGCACAATACAGAAAGGGGTTGCTTGCAGTCCATACAGTTCTATGAACACTCTACTGCGGCTTCTGTGTAACACAACACTTTTTTATAGACGTACAAACTTTTAAATAATATTATTCATACATACCAGAGCTCTCTTGATGAACTCCTCCTGGCATGCCTTTCCATTCTCCGTCTTGCCGCACCAAGCTTTGAGGGCAGAGGCCTGCAGGGCACGGCCGTATGAGAAGGTCACGGCCCAGGGCCTGTGCAGAGGGCACTGGTTCATGGCGTTCAGATTGAAAGAGGCCTCCTCCTCACTCTGGCCACCAGACAGGAAGGTAATGCCTAAACAGGAAGAGCATGAGTGTTTAGCTGTGCTAGCAAAGTTGGCAAATGTGTGCAACTCAACAAGGCAGTATTGTGTGCATCCTGCTTACCAGTGACTGCAGGGGGCACAGTGCGACGCAGGGCAGTAACGGTGGCCATGGCGATCTCCTGGTTGGTGTATTTGTGTGAGCAGGAGTGTCCGGCAGTAACCATGTTGGGCTTGAGCAGTGTTCCCTCCAGGTAGACGTGGTGGTCGGACAGGGCCTTGTAGACGGCAGCCAGGACCTTCTCAGTGACGTACTGGCAGCGCTTCAGGTCATGGTCACCGCATGGTCACCGCAAACCTATATAAATCAATATAAATCAATGGAGATCACCTTTGTCTACAGTGGGTAAAATGGAATTTCCGCCATTGCAAACCCAGCCAGTCAAGCCGACTCCGAGTCCGAGCTGTCCGACTTAAGACGAGCTTTTTGACACCTCCCCCAGCTGCGATCGGCTACTCTCGTCTACTTTCGAGGCGAGCCGCGAGTTCTCTAAAGGCCCTGACACACCAAGCAGTCACCAGAGGACTAGCCGACGCTGAAGTCGGCTGTTGCCTGGCCGTGTTCTCCTGCGTTTTGGCCATGTGTCGCACGGGAACACACCGCACCGACTTCAGTGCATGAGTGGCAATAACTCTTCTTACCAGCAGGCGGCGGTAGTGTGTATTCGTCATTCAAAAGAGGCAACAACCGAAGACAGAGAAGAAGAAGAGTATCTTTTCTCCGTAATATCATACAGAGCTGGCCTCTCCTGGATCAAGGTGATGAGCAGGTCTTCGTTTGCATCATTCCAGATCGCCATGATGAGATGAAAATGAATAGCAGTCTGTGTGTGCCTTCTTAAATCGTTTGTTTACGTCCCTCACTTCCGCTTCGCTTCTCATGCACTGATTTGCTAGCTGAACAGCCAATCAGAGTGATTATTTGGTCCGACTGCCAGACCCGACGCATGGCCGATTCAACATGTTGAATCGGCCATGCATCGGGTCTGGCAGTCCAAATAAGGCGTGTCACGGTCGACGGTGCGGGACACACCAACCTGACTACGGCGCCGCGAATGCCCGACAGCCTCTGACGGCCTCTGACTCCCAAAATCGGGTTGGTGTGTCAGGGCCTTAACAAGCCTACTGCCCACTGCCGACTAGCCACGCCCCGACACATGGGGTCTAGCCGGCCAATCACAACGCTTTGATGCGTTCAAGTGCATTATTCTGGCACGGGAAGATTATGTAATAGGACATTAACGCTAAAACAGAATATTGTTGTTCTATTTCTCCTCCAACACACACGAACGCGCACATGACCAATGAGGGCACGAGAGAAGTTTGTGCCCCGATGGAAGGCTGACAGGCAGGAAGCCGTAATACTGTAAAAAGTACAACCAATTGGTTGTACTTTTTACAGTATAGGACTTCAGAGACATGTTTTGTATATATCTGAAACCTATAATATATTGATGAAAAACAGTATAATAGGAGACCTTTAAAGAGACCACTTACTTAAAGGAACAGCCTGTTCTGTGGGTCAAATGTAGCAGCACTATTGCAAAGTTACTATATTTATAAATCAAGAACAACCAACAATTCTGCGAACTTTAAGATGTCTAAACCAAACTTAATCTAATAATCTTAACTTTCTAACAGTAGAAAATATGTTTCCATCCTTAAAAGTGTTTTTTTGTGCAAACTTATTAATGAAGTAGAAAGTATTTTAATGATGCAACACATCAAAATATAATTAATAGTTAACATGATATCTTATCGTTATGGTCGACAAAGAGATTTGCACGGTTTGAAGACAACAAAAAATTTGATATACAGATGGAGAGAAATGTTCCTGGAAGTCACTTTTAGGTTGGTATTTTCAAATGCATTACACACCAGACGTATTTAAAGGTGGATATAAAATCTAATGTTGCATAACAGCTATAACACTCAATAATGCATAGAGTTTTAGAGTGTAATCAACCAGTCAGTCAGTGTGTGTTTTAACCTCTTAAACCCAAAAACTCATGCTATGCAGCCAAACATGTTCAAACCCACAGAACTTTATTTCAATTCGAGAGGAGATCCCAAAGTTTCCAAAGACACCAAGGACACCTTTTTGGGGAAATGTGATTTTTTTTTCAACCTGAAAATAACTTTACTGGAAATAATAAGGTGAATACTGCATGTAACAAATTATTTAAAGGATTTCAATGTGTGTGTATTGTATTGTGTGTAAGTAGCTTAAAACATTCATTTGGTCTTAACCACATGTCAAGATAGGACCCTTAAAAAGGTTTAAGGGCTGAGCAGTAAAGGGTAACGTTCAGGATAAAAAGGAAATATAGAAATGGACACTGCAGATTTTCAGGTTGTAAAAAGTTGGCAGTGTGAGCATGTCAAGAGATAAATGTTCATTATAACACAGAAAGAAAACATAGCACTGCTGAAACAATTAGATAATCTACAGGGTCACAGATAGCAAACATACACAGTCAGTAGAATGATCCTGGTTTACTGTTGCATTCCCGTTAACCTCCACTAGGGGGCACACATGAGCAACAATGACTTTCTTTATCAATAGTCAGTTTTAAGATACAAATAATAAGGATAAATAAGAATTATACGATGAATTAATGGGGTTTCAACAATCTCTAAACACAACTAACAAAGAGTTTTAATCAAATATCCTGAGAGAAATGTTTGAGTGTCATGTTATGTCACCGGACCACAGAAGAGGTTTTTTTTCGATGTTAAATATCAATACTTTTCAGTAAATGCATCCCAGCAAAATGTACTTACTGCTGCTTTTATAATACTTAATCCATTTCATCATGCCCAAAATAAAAATGTATAACTATTTTGCAACAGGTTTCTAAAATCTGCAAATAACTCTTTATGATTTTTTGAATAATATTATGAACGCTCACAACAAGTTATCTGGGTGTATTTGATGTCAATCTCATACGGTGTGACAGCAGCATGGTGAAAAATCTGCCACTTCCTTACAGAGCCCCTCCTCCAGCACACACGAACGCGCTCTTGAATAAAGATAGGGAATAACCGCCATACAATGGCCAGGGCACGAGATAAGTTTGTGCACAGATGGAAGGCTGACAGGCAGGTAGGCCATCCAGTTATTTTAGCCGGGCCGGCTCAGATCAGATCGGATCGTCGTGCTTTTTACAGCGCCACGGCTTCCACAGATGACATTTTGTTATGGATTTATTGTCAAAGCGTTTAATATGTTCATTGCTATCGGGATGTTAAGAGCATTCCATGGAATATAACAAAAAGTGTTTTTGAAGTGAATTGAACCCCACCTTTAAGAGTTGTTTCCACACAATTAAAGGGGATCTAAAATATGTATGTGCATCTGGTTAACAAACTGCTAACCCCTGCAGGTGGGTAACAACTCAAAAGCAGCTAATAAAGCCTTTTTTTCTCTAAATAAATGAGTAGGTAGATTTCCTGTTCTTACCGTTATGCTGACATTGGTTGAATGCAGAATTAGACATCTTTTTTTTTGTTATACCAGCGGCAGGTATTTTAATTGGCTAGTTTGGATGGAGTCATTTCGTTTCAACATGCAACATAAAGAGTCATTTGTGTATTGTGAAAATGGCACAAGAATGGACAAAAGAAGATGGCAATCTGTAACATACCGTTTTTATCAATCCATATTTAGACTTTTCTTTGTGTAAAAGTTACCATTGCCTCCCTCTACACAACATATCTATCAAAGTGCAAAAAAGGCAATGATAATAAGATAAACAATCACGTGAATGTGTGTGGGACGATGCCAGTCTATGAAAATGATTTTTTTACATAGTTATACAAGATATATCTCTATATGGGTTAATGAAAAACACACCTGCTTACACTACACTGATAAACATGAAGTGAGCGCACAATTCATTAACATCGCTAGCTACAAGAAATTTAAAAGCACATTTTTTTGGTTGAATGACAAGGCAATATGAGAAGTCTTTGTCTCCGACGTCAAACATAAAATAAGACAAAAAGGGATCGCTTTATGATGTCAGGATGTGGTGAACACCTGACGGAGGAAAACGTAAAGAAGATGTAGTCCAAAGCATTTAAAGTGCAGAGGTTAAAAACTGATTTACACCAGACTGGCACAGCGCGTTTAAAACACAGCAGAGATGAACAAAAATATACTTGAACAAAACATCTGTGGACAGTTCCTCCGTGTGTGTGTGTGTGTGTGTGTGTGTGTGTGTGTGTGTGTGTGTGTGTGTGTGTGTGTGTGTGTGTGTGTGTGTGTGTGTGTGTGTGTGTGTGTGTGTGTGTGTGTGTGTCCTTGCCCTCATGTCTTCTTTCAGACCGGCAGGTGGTGAGGCCAAGTGAGTTTTAACGTCTGAAATAAACAGCTACAAATTAAGAAGAGGGACTTGATCGTGGTTCTGTCCGAAAAGTTAAAAAGTGATAAAAATCCAGATGTTGGATGGAGGTCAGTCCGATGGGAGTCTTGTCTGTGACATGGGAACGTCTGGTGATAAAGCATTAAGAACAGACATGATGGTGTTGAGACAGGTAGTAGGCTGTGTGTGTGTGTGTGTGTGTGTGTGTGTGTGTGTGTGTGTGTGTGTGTGTGTGTGTGTGTGTGTGTGTGTGTGTGTGTGTGTGTGTGTGTGTGTTGCTCTGCGTTCTTTTTGTCTCCTCCCTTCGTCTAGAACAGCTGGATCATGGACTCCCGAGACTTGCCCACTCCGATCCACTTGACTGAGGAAACAGAGAAGCAGAGCAAGGTGTTGATTTGGGTTTTGTTGTTTTGCCACAGGTCACAAGTGTGTGTGTGCGTGTGCGTGTGCGTGTGTGTGTGTGTGTGTGTGTGTGTGTGTGTGTGTGTGTGTGTGTGGATTTACAGGATCAAGAAACCAGGTTACACAGGTTATCTGCGTATAAAAGGGGAGCCAGGATTCTTAATTCAAAAATCAACTAAAATAGCTTTTAGCTTTCAAAAGCAAGAGCAGGGTTGAAGATGCAACCAGTGTTTTCTCTGCCTACTCAGCTGCACCTTTCGAGACTTTGTGAACACACACAAGCCAGAGATAACATATCTGGAACATTCTACAGCTTCCTTTAAGTAAAAGCAACAATTTATATTCTTACTGCCTTCTGTAAATCGTTACCAGAAGAATTACAGGAGTCCGATTGTGGACACTTATTTCGACGTCTAGAGCCCACTTTGAGTTTATTCAAGTATTTGATGGACTTGTACTTATCACTTAAAACATCACTTTGTAATCATGTCTTCTTTCATCTCCCTCTCTTTGCGGTCACAGCAATGCTTTACCTGTCTGCAATCTTTTGTCATGCACATGCCTACATCAATAAGCACTCATTCAATAAGCAAACCCTTTTAATGTAGTTTGCCTTGTGATCCAGCAGAGGGCGATCCTGAAACTCACCATCAGCTTGACCTGTTGCACACCGTAATTACTGCTCATTTTCAAGTTTACATATTTGTATTTTGTGCATTTAATGTTCAAAAAGCTCTTTATTTTTCTCATACTGCCTGAACTGCAGCACCTCTTTTCACCCTCTGTCTGAAACCAGATGCACAAAACCTATATAACACACTACAGGAAAGGGACATAAAATACACACCGTTTTCACACACACATGTAAATATATCCAATATGTTTATATGACCCAATATGCATGTATGTTCATTTGAATTAATTTCTTAATTTTAAGTTATTTTATCATTTTAAATTGTATCTTTAATTGTATTAACCTGTGTGAATCTGTGCTGTCCTGTTTTTCATTCTTACCCGGTTGCTGTTAAACTATTGGATTTCCCCACGAGGATTAGTAAAGGTCCATCTTATCTCATCTCATCTCTTAAACCCCAAAAAGCATTAATAATTCTAACAAATGTGAAACCGTACCAGGCACTCCGACATGCTCCTCGATGAAGCCGACGTATTTCCGGGCGTTCTCAGGCAGATCCTTGAAGCTCCTCACTTGCGAGATGTCGCTCTTCCAGCCGGGCAGAGTCTCATACTGGACGTCCACATGCTGCAGCACCTCCTGATTGGCTGGCACAGAATCAATGAGAGGAGGAGGAGGAGTAATATCACACCATTAGCTTTACAGGAGACCGCAATCAAGCAGCTATGATAACAGATCAATATGTTGCTGCCTTGAAATGGAGCTCTCTATAAATAACAGTTCTGATGGGAAGAGGCGATGTTCGACAGATTCCACTGAACAAAGAGACACATCAACTTGTTCATGATGACATTAGTCAGATCTGATGTCAAATTTCATACACAGTGTCAGAAGGGATTTGTTATGTTTGGAGTCCAATGTTCAACCTTGTGTTTTTCAGCCTTATCTTAATTCTGTCAACTTTTTTTTCAATGTCTGCATGTGCACACGGCCCTGCAGTCTCATGCTCTTTTACTTAAACTGGTGGAGCGTCTTATCTGCTGATGAAATGGTGCAGCTTCAATTGACTAAGACAATGGGTTTCGTTGTTATAAGAACAAAGACACCAGACTTTTTTTAGGACCTTTCACAAAAACTAATTGAAGAGCAAATGTAAGATGTGAAATGTTAATGAGTAAGGCCCCTTCTTCCTCTCTGGATTTTAACTGGATTTGAACATTTACAGAAGCAGTAATCATTCACAAACCGGCTCACCTGGAAAAGTAGGTAGAGTTTGGTTGTCGACTTTGTACGATACACCCACTTTGATCTCTTCAAACATGTCAAGTATATCCAGTTTGGTGAGGGCTATACTGTCGAAGGGACAGAAGGAAACAGGAAGGTTATAAGACAAAGGAGCCGTTTACTTAACTTATTGGCATCTTGCCTTAAAATAAGTGAACAAGACCAATTTGTTCTCAGTTTTAACAAATCAAACAAAACTAGTGAAACTGTATTTAAAAGAAATATAGAAATATGTATTGCAAAAATACAGTTCTTTGATTATTGTTCACATTTACTCCTATGATTGTCTATTAAATGCTTTGTCAGAAACATTTCCATATTCATGGTAACAATCATAAAAATACAAAAATGAAAACAATGCACGGTGAACTCACGCGGTGAAGCCGTTAATCATGTGTGCATATTTGATGAGCACCAGATCCAGCCAACCACATCGCCTCTTCCTGCCCGTGGTCACGCCCACCTCCTTCCCACGAGTCTGCAGCAGCTCTCCGATCTCCTGAAAACAAAAAAAACAGCTGTTTTTGTTAATGTGACAATACTTAAATCAGATATTCTCACATATTTTACTTTACTTTAATTGCTTACTGCGATTTGTCCATATTGCCAAGCTATGTACTGTGCATGTCTAAGGCATCTGAGTTAAACTTAGTTGTAAACCGACTGCGGATATACTGTCCATCTTTGTAGGAAAAAGCCATTTAAATATCTAGTTTGCATCTGTATGGGTGATATGGTACTATGTTTTCTGTCGGTGATTGTGCCGTTATGTTAAATGTTTGTTGTTTGTTTTTCACGTATTGTGTCTTGATATTTGTGTATGTTGATGTTACACATGGAGCTGCTGTGATGCAAGTCATATTTTCAGACTTGATCTGACCAATAAAGTATTATCGTATCGTATAGTATTTGTGTATCCTCTCACATTGATCTGCTCTGAGGGGAACGCTCCGATGCCCACTCGGGTGGTGTACGCCTTGACTACCCCGTAAACCTCCCCCACGTTCTGGGGCGGCATCCCGAGGCCCGTGCACACGCCCCCCACCGTGCAGTTTGACGACGTCACGAACGGGTACGTCCCTGCAAGACACGAGGAGGGAAGGCTGGTCAAACTGAGATACAGGCTTAACAAACATGCAGCGGAAAGAAGTGGGAAGATTTGTGAAGACGAGAGGATTTCAAAGTCTGACAGTGTGGACAAACAAAAGTGAGACACAGTATATTTATATCACACTAGACATCACTCTGCACTCTGTGTTGCACTTCTGGTTAGAGGCTAACTGCATGTCGTTGTCTTAGTACTTATACTCTGTGCAAAGACAATAAAGTTGAATCTAATCTAAGAATCATTATTTACAGCCTTACTAATATATATATATATATATATTTATTTATTTTTTAAACAGTGCAACAAGAAATACAAAATATGTATTCATAATTATTCTTTGTCTTTCTTCAATTAGGTAGATAATGCTTCTCTCAATGTTTGACTACGTTTCCCATAATGCTTTTGGGTAATGTTCGCAAATTGTCATTGGGTAAATATTTTGTAAAAGCATCAACAGTCGACCCTGCAATATTGTCACAGTATCAATATCGAGTATTTGGTCAAAAATATTGCCCAGCCCTGAGGAAGGCTGGTCTTTAACATACCAGAAAAGTATATTTTGACAAATGCCGGTTCAGCTGGTTTGCATAAATCAAACCGATTAAAGGTGGGGTATGTCATTTATTTCAGAAACACTTTTTGTTATATTCCATGGAATGCTCTTAACATCCCGATAGCAATGAATACATTAAATGCTTTGACAATAAATACATACAAAAAATTCATCTGTGGAAGCCGTGGCGCTGTAAAAAGCACGACCAATCATCTGAGCCGGCCCGGCTAAAATAACTGGACGGCCTACCTGCCTGTCAGCCTTCCATCTGTGCACAAACTTATCTCGTGCCCTCATTGGTCATGTGTGTGTTCGTGTGTGTTGGGGGATCTTTCCCGGTTGTGTACTTTCAAATTGTAGCGCACTCGTGCTGGTTTCTCCATTCTTACCTACCCTACCTTTAAGTAAGCATTCACACCAGAGCTACACATCACACCCCATTGGACAAATACCTGTAGACAGACTTTCTGATTCATGACAAAATATATTACTAAAGTAACTGGATGGCCTACCTGCCTGTCAGCCTTCCATCGGGGCACAAACTTATCTCGTGCCCTCATTGGTCATGTGCGCGTTCGTGTGTGTTGGAGGAGGGGCTCTGTAAGGAAGTGGCAGATTTTCTCCGGTTGTGTATTTTCAAATTCTAGCGATCTCGAGCCAGTTTCTCAAACTTACCTACCCACCTTTAAGTGTTATTATTATTCAAAAGACAAACATTTTTTCATGTTTGTGTTTCTGCTGTGCATGTGATAGTATCTAATCATGAAATACAGTGTGGTCTTAAGTAGTCTTTATCTTCAGTAAAAGGACGTTTGTTTTGTCCTAAATTCTGAGTTTCTATGTTGCATTTTTCTATGGTTTTAATAACTTTTTTTTAATTGTATTATTCTTTAAGAGGTTGACTCTGAAACATACCCAAAAACTCAAAATGAAAAATAGCCTCTTGGGTTACTAGTGTATTTGTAGTAATGTGCACTGTGCTTGTTAAATAAACGATGACTGTGGTTCTGAGTGACCGAAGGACAGAGTGCTGATTCAGACGCCGTGGTGCTCATGCACAGTCAGGTGGCATTAAGTGGCTGAACTGTGAGCGTGCACGTGAAGCACGTCGCTGACAGTTAGTAAACTTACCATCATCCCGAGTGTGAGCTTCCAGCAGGCTTTTGTAAAGAGCACAAAGCTCAAGAGTTTCAGTATCAACGGGTCACTTTAGATGCACTGAACAGCGCTTAGCAGTTAGAAAACAACATTTACCCTTCAGAGAAAAAGGTTAGCACGAAGTATACACAAGTTAAAGGTCACCTATTATGCAAAATCATTTTTTTCATGTCTGTTATACATCAACATGTGTCCCCTCTGTGTAAAGACATTCTGAAAGTTTCAGGAAAAAAGATTCTCTCTCTTTTTGTCCTGATCCATTTCTCTGAAAATGAGCTGATCTGATTTTGGCCACTTTATGATGTCATAACAATGTTTTGGCTTGTGTAACTGTTACGGCTGCTGCCTTCCTGGTCGTCTTGATTGTGTTAAGCCAGGGGTGCCCAACCAGTCGATCGCGATCGACCGGTCGATCGCGGGGAGATTCCCAGTCGATCACGAGATGTGTCTAAAAATAGAACGACAATATTCTGTTTTATCGTTAATGTCCTATAACATAATGTTCCCGTGCCAGAATAATGCACTTGAACGCACCAAAGCTTTGTGATTGGCCAGCGTGACCCCATGTGTGGGGGCGTGGTTGGTGGGCAGTGGGCACTATTTCGCTGACGTTGTCCGTGGCAACAGGAGTGACAGTCCGCACACACACCAGACCGCAATTATGGCAGAAGCAAAAAAGCCCAAAATATATAATTTTCACTCCGAGTGGGAGGATGATTATTTTTGTATCTATTCCAATTCAAAGTCCATCTGTCTCGTCTGCAATGCGAGCGTGGCTTTATCGAAGAAGGGTAATTTAGGAGCGGCATTTCAAAACAGTGCACAAACGCTACGAGACGGAATTCCCTCCTAATTCTGCCCTACGCTCCCAAAAGGGGAGGGGCCTGAAAGGACGGCTCAATGCACAGCAGTCCATTTTCACCAGGCCCAACAACAAGAGCAAGGCTGCTCCAGAGCATCTTATCGTGTCAGTCACGTTCTTGCGAAACACATGAAGTCTTTCAAAGACGGCGAAGTTGTGAAAGAAGATTCCTGGAGGCTGCGACGCGCTTTTGGGGACAGTAAAAATAACAGAAGCATTTCAACAGGTTTTTGATATAATAAAAACTCAAGTTAGATACCGTTATTAATCAGCTGTAAGTTTTAGTTTGTTTGAACTTATTCATTATAATTATTGTACAAAATGGTATAAGAATGCAAACTTAAATTGATTATAGTCTATCATCAATTCAGGTTAAGAAACTAGTGTTGCTTGCATCCTATTTTAAAAAAGGCATTTCTTTTTATACTCGACTAAAATGCAACAAAAAAAGGGTTTGATTCTATTAATTTTGTCTTTTTTATTGTACTTTGGCAGCAGATTCCTGAGTAGCTTCAGATCTGAGTTGTCTTATTAGTAAGCCTCATTTGAATGGCAAAGAAAGGGTTCAGAGTCTTTTCTTTTTTCCCTGTGTCATGTGGCAGCACTGTTCAATGCTTCTTGAAAACATTACCCACTGTAGTTTGTGACGTGTGAATAAACTCCAACTCTGTATCAACAACACTGTTGTGTAACTTCAGTTAAATACTTGTATATGTGTAGATTAGAAAGAGGTAAGATAAAGGATATGCAGTATTTTATGGAGTATTAATCGTACAAAGGTCAGTTTTATACAAGTAGTGGGTATTTACCTAGTAGGCTGTCTGTAATGGCTACGCCTCTCTATTTGGACTGGTAGATCTCGGCAGACTGGTAACTTTAAAAGTAGCTCTCGGTTCAAAAAAGGTTGGGCACCCGTGTGTGAAGCTGTGGTATATGCAAATGAGCTGTGCGGTTGCCCTGACGTCATTGGCTGCCATCTCCTGGTCCGCCCCCTGAAGATTGTGATTGGAGCACGCAGGGCCCGCCGCACTCCAATCGCAGCGCACAGCCGGCTGGAGATGACTACAAAGCCTGGGGACAATCATCACTCTGGAGGCTCTGACATGTGGACAGACGCCTCTCGCTAGTGGCTAGTTTGTGTGTGAATGTGTTAAACAGTAGGTTAACTTGTGTGGTCCGTGTTGATCAGTATTATTGTGATTAGATGTGTCTTGATTAGTTTAGTGTTGTGTGATTGTTGTCCTTTGCCTCAGCTGTGTTTTCTTACAGCTTCCCTTCTTTAGACTGTACCACTTTGACAGTGAGGGTTTTAGTTACTATTTAGTTTATTATCTATTTCTTTGTATGTACACAGGCTCCTTTTTGTTAGAGTCCTTCCTTTGTTTGATTCTTAGTTAAGTCGGCGCCCTTTTGTTTGTTCAGGCTGTGTGCCTTCCATTTTGTTTCACCCTGTTATAATAAAGCCATTTATAATTATTACCAATGCCATTCTGTATTCGTATGTTGCTTTCCTCTACCCTAGAGGGGGACGTAACAGTAACCATTAGCCAATCAGCAACCAAGGTAACCCCCCCCCACCTTATCACCTGAATCTCCTCCTAGAGCACCATTGAGTTCTTTGTAACCAAATGTCTCTCAGAGGGGCGTGGGGAGGGGCTCCATATTTTCATCTAACGTAACAGACAGAGAATCAGCACTTTGGAAACAGGGCTGAAACAGAGGGGATTATGGGTAATGCTGCAATGATCTGTTTGGTGTTTCGAGTCAAACACTTCAGAGACATGTTTTGCATAATATCTGAGATATATATATATATATTATATATATTATATTGATGAAAAACAGTATAATAAGGGACCTTTAACACTAAGTTGTTAATCGTTGCACGTGCATACACACACACAGTGCTGTACTGACCGAAGTCGATGTCCAGCAGCGCTGCGTTGGCTCCTTCCACCAGGATGGTCTTGGGAGGGCCGTGCAGAGCCTCGTACATGTAGTGCACCCCGTCCCTCACCATGGGCTTCACCCGCGACACATACTCCTAAAAATCACACGTCATGTTAATGCAAGACGGACAAATGAAGGTATTGTGAAATAAATGTTAATTATTTATCTTTATTACCTTTAACCTGAGAAGCTCTCCCTCTATGTCAATCACTAGTGTGGGGTACATAGCCTTGTACTGGTGCGCCAACAGTTTATACCTGTAACAAGCAAAGTGTGTGATTCATTTGAACTGTTATAACGGTTACATAATGTTGCCATAGGATGGGAAACACAGGAAGGTCACCAACACCACATCCTGCCATTTTGTGTGCAGAACATTCCTCTCAACCCCAAGCCCCAGAAACTAAACGCTTATTATTTTGTGTGTCTGAAGAACCGATAAGGCACATTAACCAGTAATGTAAAATGTTATCTCTTTTATTGCTATACGATAAGGTGTTTATTTGAACTAGTCAGTGAAGTTCTGACCCAAAAGTTAGTCGGCCATCAAAGAGAATGACATTTTGGTGGAGGAAAGGAGGGGTAACAACAGACCACATTTTGGCCATGTTCAATCCTGCCTAAAATAAAAAAAGCAGAAGGCTCCAGAAAGAAATGGGCTTAACTTTTGATTTCAAAATTACAACATCAGGCCAGAAAACATGAACGAATTAGACAACTTTGTAATTTGAGAGCTTTATTTCCACTAAAGAAAATAAGGTAGGTTGCATGACAATTTTGCAACGTTTTAAAATCTGGTCTTGAAGAATTATCCTAAGTTGTGCAGTGTTTGAGTGTGTGTTAAGTCTTCAAACTTTTGATTTAGAACAATGAAACAGTCGTTTGTTTCGGTCTGAACACCCGCTTTGACTCGGGTTCTTTGAAAGAAATGATCAGAGTTTGAGTTTCTAAAAAAACATTCCTAGAAATAGTCCTTGAATTCAAACAAGCTTTGAAATGCAGGTAAGGTTTCTGCAGTTCCTCGGTTCATAAGAAACTCAGCTAAGGAAATGGACTGCAGAACTCACACCCTCATTTGACCTAAGATAGATCATAACTACACTGTAGCTCCCGGTATGCACACATGACAATAAAAGCATTGAAACTTGAATCATTGCCCAAGGTTTTTGTCGTTGACACAGTGCAGTTAAACTATGATACAGATGTCATCAAAACCCTGTCCGATTGGCTCAGACCTTTCAGAGAACGTGGTGAAGTCGGCCAGCAGGTCACAGATCCTCAGGCCGCTGCGAGCCGCCTTGGCCGAGTACACCGGACCAATCCCCTTCTTCGTTGTCCCGAGGCTTGACGGGGACGAAAGAGAGGAGGGAGGAGGGGGGGAAATAGTAGAAGCATTACCATGTGAGCTTAAAGGTCACCGATTATGCAAAATACACTTCTTCATGTCTCTCTACATCAACATGTGTCCCCTCTTCTTCATGTCTCTTCGACATCAACATGTGTCCCCTCTGTGTAAAGAGATTCTGAAAGTTTCAGGAAAAAAGATTCTCTCTCTTTTTGTCCCGATCCATTTATATAAAAACCTGGGCTGAAACAGAGGGGATTATGGGTAATGCTGCAATGATCTGTTTGGTGTTTGGAGCCAAACACTTCAGAGACATGTTCTGTATATCTGAAAGCTATAATATATTGATGAGAAAGAGTATAATCGGGGACCTTTAACACAACATTTAATCATGTTAGTCAGCACAACTGTTGTGAAACTCTTAATACTTTCAGTCATTATTGTGAAATCCACCGAGTGTATTTCGGAGCTTGTGAAGAGATAATTTAAGACGATACAGAATCTATGGTGGACCAGCCATGTGAGTGAAAATCTTTTTACTTGCAGTAAATCATAGATAACAAAATAATAGTCCAATGATGACACGACAAAAAGCAGAGTTTCCACCGTCATTAGGCTTTTTTCTGCATCTCTACATACTTGAGCAGACATCCGAGAGACACAACTCCAATACGATGTTAAAATAGAAACATTTAAATAAGACAAACTCTACAAGCAGCTCTTGTAACTCGGCCTAATATCTCGGCCTCCATTTGCTTATCCTACAAGCAAACTACAGCACTGAAATAGATCCTCTGTGGTTATCGCGTGTCATCATTAGCCGATGTTTAACATGCAGTATCCAATAACCAAAGCGACATTTACTTCTAAGTATAAATATAGTAAAAGTACTCCGCAGCTGTGGCTCATCAGTGTTAATATTCATGCTCAATGCATACAAAGCATTTCACTGGGAGCTGCTCCAGGTGCAGCTGTATCACTTTATATTAATTAGTTATGTAGTTACACAGATTTCAATTGATTGTTCATTTCATTTTCTTATCATAATGTACACAGACTTTAATTCTGGATATATAGTGACAGGTTTACATCTGCTTTTGTTTGAGTTAATGTTTCAAAATGTTCACTATGACTAGATGTATTCTTATTATGACTTTGTTTGTTTGTAGCATCAATACAGAACATTTCCCCTTTGTGTTCCCAGTGTTGATTTAAACTCAACAACGTGTGATCCGACTGTGACTTCTCGTGACTTGACGCGTGGAGATGTTTGAAATCCACCAGCCGGTCAGAGCAATCTGCTGAAAGCCTATAATGACCCTGCTATAAGGCACCCTGAGGAACATGCATCTACTCCCTCACACACACACAAACACACACAGAGAAACACACACACTTTCTGGTTGGTTGTTTGGGGCTTTGGTTCCTGAGCTGGTTAAGACAGTCCAGCTTTGAACAGGAATACACGGTATCTATTGAGCGTAATACTGTGAAGACTCACAACATACCATTCAGTAAGGTTCACTGCGCAGGCTAATTTATTATTATATAATCGTTTTACAAATAGTGTTTGTTGAATACCTGTTTTTGTCTTTAAATCAAAACTATATGAAATCCTCGTGGTATGCTTGCTAACAGGAAAAAATGTTAGAGTCTGGATGACACGCTGCTGTTTAGAAACACCACCTGCTGCAGGGCTGCTACGCTCTACCTGACCTCTGACCTTTCCTGGGAGTCCTGCAGGCAGAGCTGAGATAATGTGCACGTGTGCCACTGTGGAAAGACATTTCTGTACACATGGACGTGAAAATGACTGAAGGAGGACATGTCGTTTCTCTTAAATCTCACTTAAGAATTTCATGTATTATAGAGCAGGGGTTCCCAACCTTTTTTCCCAAGAGCCCCCCCAAATGACTCCTGTTGGAAGTTGCGCGCCCCCCCCCCCCCACACACACACACACACACAAAGGGGGGGGGGGGGGGGGGCGCAACAGCAGTAATTAAAGTTTAAAAGTCTCAAAAATGCTACGACTACTGTCACAAACTGGATGAATGTGAAGTATTGTGTTAAAGGAGGATGAAAGCGTAATTAAGGAGCACTATTGGAGTGACTTTAATGGTTATTGGACTCAGGATTAATTCATTTAGATTCCCGCTGTATGAAGAAATTAAAGGACGGCGCGGAAGTGGAAACAATTCACAAAGGGATTAAACTGTTTGAAACACATGCTCAAAGTAAACCGGATTTTGCCGATGTGTTTATGTGGATTCAAAAGTCGTAAATCTACAAAATGGAGGATACCGATCTGATCGGAGCAACTGTGACAAATAATCCAACTGAAACCGGCATGGACAATGACTATGTTTTAAAAATGCGCTTATCCAGAATAGCCTGATTTGGACACTTTACGGGCAGAAGAAACATTTCTTGCATTTCCCTCCTATACGGCATCAGCTCCACCTCCCTCAGTAGACTCCAGCGTGTTCAGAACGCAGCCGCCAGACTTCTCACCCACACTAAATCATGGCACCATATCACCCCGGTCCTCAAAGAACTACACTGGCTTCCCGTTACTCACCGCATCAATTACAAACTCCTGGTCCTTACCTATAAAGCCCTCCACCATCTAGCCCCCCCGTACCTCACTGACCTTCTCATCCCCTACCATCCTCCCCGGACCCTCAGATCCACCTCGGCCGGCCTGCTTTCCACCCCCACTGCCAATCTCCGGAGCTTTGGAGACAGAGCCTTCTCTGTGGCCGCCCCAAAACTCTGGAACTCCCTCCCTCAAGACCTCCGTGAGTCCGAGTCCCTCACTCTGTTCCAGTCCCGCCTCAAAACCCATCTTTTCACCTCTCTCTATCCGTAAAAACACCCCCCCACTAATTTTCGACCTCCTCCTGACTGCCACTGTGTTTTGTTTTGTCGTTTTTGTTGTTTTTTCTTAGTCTGTTGTCTACCTGCCCCAGTCTATCTACCCCCCCCCCCCCCCTCATATTGTAAAGCGTCTTTGGGTATTATAAAAGCGCTATATAAATCCAATTTATTATTATTATTATTCTATTAAAGAAAGAATTATACATTTCTGTCTTTTTATGTCTTTAGATACTAACTTGAATTGTTATTCAAATGAATTCCTCAATTATTTTTTATAATTTATTGTAATGTAGAGACAAGGCTTTTAGTGACAATCATGTATTGCTTTACAATTACATGTAAATGATACACGCCCCCCAGGTTAGGAACCACTGTTATAGAGGATAATTATATGTTAACATGGACAGGTATCTATATTGAGTGTTTCAACTTTGGCTGTTACGTTTTTTGTACTAAAATGACTGTAGCAGAATAGAGATATTTTCATAAATGGAGCTTAATTATCATTCGCTCACACTCTGTAAGGTTGGTATCCAAGAACCAACCTGTTGTTTTAATTGAGAATGCAAACAAAACGCAAACTACGGCTGATGCTATTAACTTAGAACATAGCATACATCACATTTAACAAATACATTTGGACAATTCTATGTTAATTGTGAAGCCTTAGTGTATAATGTGTGGATCACTGTTGCTCTGTCAACAATAAAAAGGTACAAATCTAAAATCATCCAGACAAAAGAAATGGATCTTACTTAAATTCACATCAGAGGAAAGATGAAATAAATGCTTTAACGATTCAAACGACAACAAAAAGCATGGTGTATGTGTGTGTGTGTGTGTGTGTGTGTGTGTGTGTGTGTGTGTGTGTGTGTGTGTGTGTGTGTGTGTGTAACTATTTTTAAAGCGACAGGTTTCTTACTTCTTGCCTGCTTGCTCTTGTCTTTGCTGTTCCTGAACACTGTCAACAGCTTGATGGAAGTCAAACACTGCAGAGGAGGAAGAAAGGGCACACACACTTCACACACTCCTCAGAGTTGACAGGGCTCACACTTCCACACACACCTTTTTGCATGCAAACGTCATTCACACAGAGGACTCACCAATGTGTGCTCTGTCAGAGATGATCAGCCTCTTCTCCCAGTCTTTTAGACCTGCAGACACACACACACACACACACACACACACACACACACACACACACACACACACACACACACACACACACACACACACACACACACACACACACACACACACACACACACACACACACACACACACACACACACACACACACACACACACACACACACACACACACACACACACACACACACACACACACACACACACACACACACACACACACACACACACACACACACACACACACACACGTTGAGTCTCCAAACGCTAAAAGGCACACTTTTGTTTTGTAACTTTTTCATTTAAAAACAACTCACCTTTTCCTTTGCGCTCGTTTTTTTCTGCCTCTTCAAACAGGCCTGGCAGGTGGATCACGACACCGTTGCCTGAGGTTAAAATAAATAAACTGTTAAGTTCAGTCTCTGTTTGAAGAGAGCTAGATGAAACTGACTCTCCTTGGGACAGTGCAACACTTAGAAATATCTGGTTGATATTCTGGGCTCTCTCAATGAAAACATCCTCCCCTCTGTCATGAACCTTGGAGTGACTTTCGATAGCGCTTTTAAATTTGATAAGCAGGTCAGCAGCGTAGTAAAATCCTGCTTTTTTTTTTTTTTTTTTTTTTTTAAATAAGACAATTGGCAAAGACCAAGTCGTTTTTATCTTTAAAAGACCTAGAAAGGGTCATTAATGCCTTTGTTACCTCGAGACTGGACTATTGCAACGCTCTGTATGCGGGTATGGACCAGGCCTCAATTAGACGCCTGCAGCTAGTCCAGAACGCAGCTGCACGTCTTCTGACTGGCCACAAAAAGCGTGTCCACATCACCCCAATTCTGGCCTCATACACTGGCTTCCAATTTTAAAATCCTTTTATTTGTTTTCAAAGCCCTAAATGGGCTACACCCCAGCCAGAGCTTTAAGGTCTGCTGACCAGCTGCTGCTGATAGTGCCCAAGACCAGGCTCAAAACCTGAGGGCACCGAGCCTTCGCAGCAGCGGGCCCCAGGCTCTGGAACACTCTGCCCCTCCATGTGAGGTCGGCCCAGACACTAGGGTTTTAAATCCTCACCCAAGACACACTTCTTCTCTCTGGCCTTCTAGTCAGAGCGGAGTATGACACCTGACTATTCCCTGTGTTTTTGTTTTTTATATTTCTGTTGTATATTATTGTCTTTTATTGTGATTGTAGTAAATTGTATTACAGCACTTTGGCTCGACCAAAAATCGCTTTTAAATGTGCTATATGTATACAACTTGATTTGATTTGAGAAATGATCAATGCTCCTTTGTTCTTCTGTGTAACCGAGAAATAAATAAGTTTGTCTGTAAGCACTATCAAGTAACACCAATAATACTAAATAATGTGTTGTTGCTGCAGTACTCTGTTTTAAAAGAAAACCAAGTGGAGTTATCAATTGCTTTATAAAAACTAAATCCTTTCGCAACTTTAAATGGACAGCAGTGAGAATATCACTTGCATTTTTAACATGAACAGCTGGCAAAAAGTGGAGACTTCTATAGAAACAAAAAATAAATATGGCTTTCATTGAATTAGTTTTTTGTACTATTGGTCCCATATCTGTTTGTGGGGCAAGTGCTCAAGAACACACCAGACACAGTGAGCTGAAAGACTTTCTGAGTGAGTGTGCCAGCATAACGCATTAATGTAGAGAGAAGAAAGAGCATTAATGTGATTGGATATTGACGGATCATACAGCTCCACAGAGTAAGAGTGCAGATCAGATGCAGTTTTTCTTTGGGGGGGGGGGCTGGAGGCCAAGAAGTAAGAGCAAGACACCATTAGCTAATGAAGTTACTGCAGATGAGTGGCTGTGGTGCAGTCTGGCTCTGATCCAACACCACTCTCACTGAAGCAGCATCAACATGGAGCTCCTGCTGCGCGGCTAAAAGCAGTCGATCAATTCATTGAGAAAACAGCCAGGAAAAATGCCCTTGGAACGAGAGTCCGTGGGTTATATGTGTACGAGCAAAGCTTTTACTCGGTCACTTGCATCCTTCTCTTATTGTATTTATTTGACATGTATATATAGTTCACTTCTCCTTTCCATTACTTGCACATTTGTCACTTGCAACACCCTCTGCCATCCGGGACTTAAGATTTGTATTGCCATAACTAAACTGTAGCTACTGTGCATTTGACAATAACGCCTTTGAATCTTTGAAACCGCAAGTCCTTCCTTCCTGTAGCGGTCAGACTATATAACCACCACAGCCCCTAGTAGACCCCCACACACACACACACAACATCACAGAACATAACACCCCTTGTTGTTAAATACCAACTATGTGCCATATGTGCAATGTATATATATATATATATATATATATATAAATGCCGTTAATTACTGTGCAACATATACCTGGCTGCTAAATCTTCAGAACTGTTACAGATGCTTCTTTAATATTTTCTTTATGAATTCTTCTTAGTTAACATTAAGCTGGCTTTGGCTCTTTTCTGCTGTAACAAATGTACATTCCCCCTCTGTGGGACGAATAAAGGTATTAGGATTCTGATTGAAGGGTGTGTGCACGTCAGTAAGTGTGTGTAGATCTAACCAATGCTGAGAGTGAATTGAAGTCTGCATTTGTGTGCGTTACACACCAATGAAGGCGGTGACCTTGGGGTTGATGATGCCGCTGGGCAGGAGGTGGAAGTCGTACTCCACCGAGTCCACCACCACTGTGTGTCCTGCGTTGTTGCCGCCCTGCAGACGAGACAGAGAGCGGTGAGACAAACAGAAACTCAGAGACACCTAATGGACGCTCTGAAACGTTGTTTAGCTGGGCTGAAAGGCAGGCCGAATAGTTTGGCGAGTAGCAACAAGCATCACATACACACACTCGCCTCCGTTTGTTAGTGTGTGGGATGCTCTGTGCGGTTGCTTGGAGACTTCTGCTCACGATGCATTCAGATCTCGAGTGACATTCTCACTAAATGTCAGTAAAATGGACTGTTGTTATTGTGGATGAAGTGTTATGTAATAATGTTTTGGGACTAGGGCTGCAACAAACGACTAATTTGATAATCGATTAATCTATCGATTAATGAAACGATTAATCGATTATTCGGATCGTTAAGGTTTTAACTGTACTACTACTTATATCGATACTGCTTATCGATCCGGTCCTTTTAACGATAGTATTAACGGTTATTTTGACAAGAAATAAGGTAAACTAACTAAACAAATTGTGAACAAAACTAACATCGCTTTTTATTTTAATTAAATGCATAATATTTCACATCAAAAGAAACAACAATGTTTTAACAAATCGTATTAAATAATGTGATGACAGAACTGTAAACAGAATAGCTGAAACTTTAACAAAATAAATAACTCAGTTACCTCTAATCATTAACCCATGTTTTTATAACTGAGTTAACTCTGTGTGTTGCTGCTAGCATACATAACACCTGACGTGGAAACGTTCCTCGTGGACGGGGCTACAGAGCTGCTAGAAAGACAGTGGAACCCGGTGCATTTCTCCGTCTGGATGTGGAGCACTTTTGCTAAATGTTTAGACAAATTGCTCGTGTTACCGCCCTTACATGCTAAACTCTTATTGCACTTTTGGTAACGAGCATTGTCCACATCGAGACGGCTAAAGTTTAACCATACCTCGGAGCGCGTTCTCTCCGCCATCTCCTCCGTGTGTGTGTGTTGCATGCATGTAGCCACTGCGTGTGTGTGTGTAAACTGCCCCGCCCCCTCGCAAGCAGGCGGGGGAGAGATCTCTCGTCTGAATTGGGAAGATCGAAAATACATTATAGACGCATTTTGTAGTCATATTGCATATTAGAAACGGAGTTGGTGACACTAAGACTGCGATATAACGTTTATGTAGCAATAATACATATGACATATGTTTTAAATGTTTCCTGTACCGATAAAAAAGAGCGATAACGTTGGAGCTTAACGGGGTGTAGAACACATGTGATGACGTCACCAACGAATCGACGACTGAATTAGTTGCCAACTAATTTGGTAATCGATTTTAATCGATTAAGTCGATTAGTTGTTGCACCCCTATTTGGGACCAACATCAAGATCCTTAAAGACTTGCTGCTCTTACATCAGAAACAAACGGCAGTTCTTAAACTGCACCCTTTAAAGCCACCAGTCGCCATCAAAGTCGAACGAACATGAGAACATGTGCTGTTTGGCAACCCTCTGACACACTATACAGCCTTTTTTTGGCACAGATCAAGTCCAATCATAAAACCAGGGCCACAGCCTTGACAGTCAATAGGCCACAAGATAATTTCTCTATTCTTAACCTAATCCTTTTTCTAGTAGTACTGCATGTTAAATTCTACGCTTTTAACGATGTTAACATATTGTAATTAGCCTTTTTCCACCAAATAGCTGGTCATGAGATCCACATTTCTCCAAGTAATTTTCTTGGCTATTTTCCTCTTAAAGTTATTAAGAGAACATATTATGTTCTTTTTCAGGTTCATAATTGTATTTTGTGACATTATTTTTTTCATAATGCCTGTGATGCCGCACCTCTTTTCACCTTCTGTCTGTTCTGATTGGGCAGCTGGCCGGCCCTTAGCCTATCACGTAAAATGTGTTGGAGAGCTAGCCAATAGAACCATAGTAATTAATAATAATTCCTTACATTTATTATAGCACTTTTCCAGATGCTCAAAGCGCTTTACAAATACACATTACACATATCATACATGCAATGGTCATGTACTGTGGACAATACCCACAGGAGCAAATCCGGGTGAAGTGTCTTGCCCAAGGACACAACGGCCTGACGCGGTGGCGGCAGGAGCGGGTTTCGAACTGGAGTTCCCCAGCACCCCCCTTGATCTGATGATCAGATGCACAGACCACTGCGCCACCCGTCCCAAGAAGAACGAATAGTGATGTCACTAGCCGCTTTCTCACCAAGTACTTTGCCGTACTTAGTTCCCAGCACTTAGTTCCCAGCACTTAGTTCCCCCATGGATCAGAGCCGATCGCGTTCACACCGGAATAAGTTCCCTGAGGGAAGATTACGCAAATGAAGCCGCTGACGTCACTTCTTCTTCTTCTGCTTTGGGTTTACTGGCAGGCCGCAAACAACTTCACGGCATATACTGCCACCCGGAGTCCCCGGCCGGAAGTCCCCGGAGTTGGGGAAGGCTTCAGTAGAAGCTGCTGGGAGTCCCAGCAGCTTCTACTGAAGCCCTCCGATTAAAACGCCAGAACGCCGACACCTCCTCATCTCCACCGCTCCCATGTTTTTTTTTTTGTGTTGCCATAAGTTAGTCTCTCTTCGTTGGTGCGCGGGGCTAATGCTAATGCTAATAATGCTAATGCCAGCAAATACAATGGCGGCTTCAAAAAACTGTTTAGAGTTTTACGGGGCGTGGTTTGCAATTCGCCCAGCCAATCAGAAATTGGAACTTTTTTCTCCCCAGGAAAGTACCACCTCTCTAGCTGGCACTAAAAAGGGGGTAAAGGTTCTCATGAACTAAGTTCTCTTTTTGGTGTGAACGCAAAATCCCGGGAACTATCGGAAACTAAACGGGAAAAGTACGGCAAAAATACTCCGGTGTGAAAGCGCCTATTGTGTTAAGGACGTATACAAAGGAGTCCAATTGAGGCGTTTCCAGCAGGAGGGGGGGGAGTGTGTGGGAGAGAAACTCCCTTTGGAGGAAACTTTGGGATGTATGCCTTTGCAGACATTTACATGCACAAACACACACACTACAGAAAAGAGAAGCGTAATAGGGCCTCTTTAATATCATGCACTTAATACCTAAAGCAATGTTGTTTATTTAACATTTTTACCAAAATCTAAAATGATAAAAACGACATGGTGGGTCAGGATGTCTGACGGAGGGAATTGAACTGGTATTTAACAGAGACGATATGGGCTCGGTGGGTGTTAATCTGTTTGCTACATATTTGCCAGTAGATGATTTAGCACAGCCGACAATGTAGATAAAGAGCAATGTGGAGCTAAGAAGGAGAACAGCGAGTCCTCGGACGGGAACAGTCCTCTCTGCTCCGCTCTGCTTTGTGTTTCACAGATACTCCGCAGCTCATGGACTTACAGATGGAAAAGAAAGAGAAGATGATATTAGCGGTGTCAAGAACACAAGCCAAGCTGAAGCAAAGAGGACTTATGCATGAAGGAAAGTATTGTAATATCTTTATTTTCCGCCGTGCAGATGCATTCATGCGCTCGCTCCCCTGGGTGCCAATTCATCTCAGTGCGTCCTGTGACCTGTGGATGTAAATCAAGCCCAACATGTGCTCCGAGCACACGGAGTTATTCCTGGCCACCGCAGCACCCTGAAGGTGGAGAGGGGGAACAGATGCATCTCCTTTTTAGATACTTTTATGATCCATCCCATCCCCCCACAGAACCTAACCCTGGTTCTCCTAGTGTCCCGTGATCGGTCTCTTATTTCCATCATGAGAAACTCTACTTTTATGACACTCCTGCTACTGTGCTGAGGTCTGTGTGCTGCTGTATAATTATCACTGAGTACACACTCTGAGAGTACTACAAGAGGTCATAAAGACTTGAGTGGAGTCAGGTGAGATTCCTCCTCACCTCAGTCATTTCCAAGCACAATATACTTTAAGGAGACATAATAACATGCTCATTGTCCATATTATAACTTTACTATTATGGTTTCTTTGATTCCTCCTCTGTTATTCTTCCTACATTCGTGTTACAGATAACTGGCAGAGACCTTCAGACTAAAACCATGTAACCTGTTTAAATGTAAATAAAAGAAGTTTGAGCATAAAACCAAAGATTTTACTTTCAATCGTGCTTGGATGTGGGGAATTGTGACCCCCATAATACGGTAAGTAGAATGGCTATGAGTTGACCAAAACGTATGGACGGATAAAGGAGGGGTTTCGCATGACATCTGAATGACGGGCTGAGTTTCCGGGTTGGTGTTAAAGGTCCATGTTATCTGATCTGGACCTGTGACCCTTTTTATATTGATGAGTATCTTTAAGATTCAGCCAGAAACTCTGCTCATTATTTTAGTAAATATAGTTTTATTATAAAGGTTTAAGCTCTCACATTCAGGAACAGTTTAAATAAACAGACCTTAAATGTTAACCAAACTGTGTGACTTCTGCACATTTGCCCTGGTTTTATCGATGAAATGTAAGAACATATTGAAACATGTCCATTTCCCACAGACCAGAGCGCCTTATCCAAATGTGTTGTTTAGTCCAACAGCACAACACTTTATTTAAAACTTTAATTAAATATTTTAATTTACAATAAAGTAATTTACACCGCGAGAACCAAAAATGCGTTTACAATTTTGTATAAAAAAATAAAGAATCGTTTGATAAATAATATAATTGCTGATTAAATGTCTGTCTATTGAGGCAGGGATGCACGATATTGGTTTTTTGAAACCGATACCGATAACTTCCTGCTTCTCAAGACCGATACCGATAACCGATAATAATATAATATATATATATTAAATGTACCTGTAGTTTTTGCACACCTGGTGGTAACAAAAAAGACTAGTAGTGAGCAAATGACATGAGCATTACTACTATGAACAAAACAAAGCCAAGAACAGTTTTGACTCTTCAAAGTGACCATATTTATTTTCCCAAATAAAGTTCTTGCCTTTTTCAAAAGCCTCGTCGATAGGTAAAAGCCCCGGTGCCTTTGCAGCTGGCTTTGGATTCGCCGCTAGTTTAGCAGCGCAGGCGTCTTCGTACGCTGTTAACACACCATCGTAGCCATGGCGACTAATCAGGTTGGAAGTATTATAGCTTGTTGCCTTTTCCCTCCTCGTGGAACTTCTGCATTGCATCTGTTAATACAAATAGCAAGCGAACTATCTAACTCTGAAACTTTGAAATAGTCCCATACTACCGACGACATGTTTGTTTACTGTCCTGGCTTCACGGCCGCACACCATTTACGTCACAGCCAGGCATGAGTTAGGGAGCGCTGGATTGGTGAAGAACTCCCCTCTTCCTAAACCACTAATACCACAGTACTGGCAAAGCGGGAGGAGCCGAGTGAAAAACAAGCGCCCCTCATCCCAATCCACCCACACCGCAGGATCTTTTTCTTTTTTTACCCAAAAAATATATTGTATATTATCGGGGCTATTAATACTTTTACCGGGATGACGTCATAATTCCTAATATCAGGCCGATAATTATCGTGCACCACTAAGTAATAGTAAGAGTAAGATGCAGTCCAATGAAGTCTGATGCAGCTTAAGTTCTCTACAGACCTTACTTGTGTCAAAGATCACAATCAGACATTGGTTGAATGTTTGTTTATTAGTAAACACATGTTGTGTATAAAGTTGTCTCTGAGCAGCAGGGAGCCATGGAGAGAACAGAAAACACCTCCTGGATACATTTATGGTCTCAATGTCAAACTCTGATTGTTTGCAACCACCTGCACTTTTTAATTGTTGGTTTTAACATGACGAGAAAGTACTTGCGTCACTCAACTCCTGGAGGTATGCAGGATTGCTGTTAGACAGGTTTTGACTTCTGTTCGTGTGACCCCTTCCATTAACCATTGTAACTGTTGGAAGATCTCGTGCACACAACATCTATTTAACAACATGTCAAGTGAAAGGGTGAACAGACAGTCATCTCAGTTTGACAGCCACACCTTGGTTTCAGTACACAGCTCTGTAGCAACCGCAGGGAGTGCATCGCATTTGTGCTAAATCATTTTTGATACAAGTCAGTGTGTCCGGTCCTGGCAAAACAAAAGGGTGTTCCTCAACGTCTTGGCGTCTAAATGTTGTATAGGGATTTTTCACCATTTATATAAATTCTTAAGTGGTAAAAAGTGGTCTTCAATCAGACCTAATAGATCATGGGAATGGCCATAATATTGTACTATCATAATTTTCTTCGCCATGAAACACTTCTGCTTTTATGTTAATGTATTCATTCATTATTATTTATGACAAATGTATGACTAGAGTAGCTTGGTAGCAGAGTTTAATATTACAATGAACCTTCGGGGTCAGGTTTAGCTGATAATGTCTATGTGGCAAATACTGTTGACCTTTTATCTACCGCCATCTTCTGTCCGCCACCCCTACCCTTCTAAAAATGAATTGGGTTGATTTTACAGACCAGGGGCCTCATTTATAAAGGGATATACGCTCAAAAAATGCGATTTATAAAATACTAACTTGACGGGAAAATGTGCGGTCCTCCACGCAAACTCTAACCCATGCGTACGCACTAAGCACAAAAACGGGAGACGAGAAACTGCGACACCGTTGGCAGAAGGAAGAATGGAGAGAAATATGTGGAAATAATACCATAAACAAAATGTTACCTCTCATTTATCATATGAAGAATTCATTTTCAAACATTGATTAAAGCCAATCTTAAAATGATTTAACAAATGCCTGTTTGAGACACCTCAGTGCACACAAAAACATAACTTGGAGAAATAAATAAACACGGATATGTTATTTAAAACCACCTCGAATATGTTGTGTTAATGTTATGAAATGTTTTCTCATATATGATGCGGTTTTGCATTTCTATAGGTTGTACGAGCATGGTTTTATATACTACCATGTTTAATCATGTTTTATGCCGTTTGCCAAGACTTGATAAGTCGCTCATAAAACCAGGAGGTGTGGAAGCTAAGAACACCATATGTGGTAAATTGTACAGCTAATATAACACAACACTTTAGTTGTATTTCCTTTAACTGGTGGATATAGAGTTGCTGCAGTGGAGACGCTGCGCACAGCTGATCGACAGCTGGGACACAAACCACCAAATATGAAAACATAATTCAGATCCAGTCGTCATGACTCCACACCGGGGGGATTCCCCGATCATTTCTTACAGTCTCTCATCAAGGCGGTGTCTCCTGTCCCGGTACAAACACACTGCCTGAGGAAGGCATGTGTATTTTTTTTGTCATGAACCTTTTTCGGACCACTTATTTATTTATTTTGGTGACGATCCGACCTCCATGCTGCTACTCTGGTTCAAACGGCATCCACCAAACAAAATGATTTATCTCGACCTCCCCAAAATAACCAAAATCTGACACGGTGTGAGATGTCTTTTTTAGCTGTTCTGTCGTCATTTCCTGCGATCTTCTTCATAAAGTCAGTCAAAATGAATGAATGAATGGGCGTTTCTTTGACTATTTATAGGCAAATATGGGCGTTACGTGAAGCTGCACCGCATTTCGAGTCGATTGTGATTTATAAAAGGGAAATCGTCGTAGGAAGTGCTGTACGCACTTTCCTCGCCGGTACGCAATGTTTGGTGAATCGGAAAATGTCGGAAAATTTCTGTACCTATTTTTTGGATTTCTACTACGTAAGCAACCTTCCCACGTGAATCCTACGCACGGCGTTATAAATGAGGCCCCAGGCCTGACAAATGTACCAACTTGGCTTCAGTCTCAAGATGCCGATTATTTTCTCTACCAATCAATTCAATGTTTTTGACTCCAAAGTCAGGTTGATGGTGAAAAGTGGTCATAAATCTAGAGCCCAAGGCGACATTTTCAATGTCCTTGTTTTTCCCAGCTACAAACAAAATCAATGTACAAACATAAGAGACAAAGAAAAGCAGAAATAATGTTCACATTTGACAAACTACCGCCAGAAAATGTAACGTTGCTGGTTAATGGAATCGACTCGATCTAAAATATTTGTATTAATATCGTATTGATTTAACTGTACAGACCTCAGTGCTGTGTGGACAGTAAACTAACTGAGGTAATAAATGAGACAAGGTGAATTATTGTGGTCCTTTATTTGGCTCCTTTTTCAATGCAATGAATAGGTCGTTACGCATGATAGATATTGAAAGGATGAAAGGGTCACTAGTTTCCACACATTTATAATTCTCATTTGCCAATATAAATCTGTAGCTAGAAAACAGAACACTTTTCTAATGGGTTTTCTGTTTTGAATGTTTTATTTCAAATGATTAGCTGTGAATGAAGCCACAGCTTGCATTAATGTTTGGGATTGTCAGACCATTTTAGCCACATTTGACTTTGAATTGAGTATGTTGGGGCTTAGAGGCTAATTATCAAGATTTAGCACCATGTACTTGTTGAAACATGATATGTATGTTCAATATTCCTGCCGTGAGTCTCCGGGGGTTTGTTTTTCTGGTAGCACACCCCCTAAGTTTAACCCGCTCTTTCCTTTCGTAACCCCAACTGTAACTACCCTGCTGGCAAAGCTTATTCTAAAAAAAAAGATCAACTGCTCCAGCAGCCCAACAACCATAAACACGCATGCACCATAAGTTAACATATGGGGTGTGCCAGAAAGCGGTTTATTTTTACACATCTCCTGCTTGACAGGACTGCTGGAACAAGAAGCTGTGAGATTTCGGAGAATCTTTGTTATGGCAACTCGTTATCAACAGGCACAACTAATAGAACACAGATTTATGAGCAATCACAAGATAAGAAAGATATGGAGATGTGGATAAGTTATGGTAAGATATGAGCTTTTCTCGTAGATAATTCGGTATCAGTGTATTTCAAGTATAGCTAAAATAAATTGTAGTAAATAATGCCAAAGATAACTTCAAAGATGGTCTCTTTTACATAGTTTCTCCGTCAAAGAGCACTGACGACATGAAAAATTGCCTCTTCACTAGCCAATAAAAAGGCAAAAGTGAGTGAGCTTTCATATTCAGATTTTATTCTCAGTTTGCCAAGTCTCTCAGTTCAGTATAAACACAGACTTTAGAGCAGGCAAAGTGTCAACAAAAACAACTGAGAGGGTTTGAAGTGTATTCAACAAAAAGTACTCTGCATTGTTGTGCTAAAACACAGCAGTCATGTTTCACACGTTTTGTTCCCAAGACGCTTGTTACTACCAACACAAAAAAAGAGTTATTCATTAAAGTTGAGCCAGGTTGACTGAATGCAGTGACACACATCAGCACATCGTAGACCAGTAGACGACCTCCACACTCCTCTACAGGCTGGCTGGACTTCAGCTTTCTTAAAAGAGAGAAGGTTTAAAAACTGTCACCTAAGTCACAGCACAGACAAATAAAACGCTCGAGGCAACAGTAGACCAGCAACTCTGGTTCTGCAAGGTAGAATTCATGTTTCTGTCAACGGAGTCTGGTAGTTTTATAGAGAGCATAGAGAAACTCCCTCTGAAGGGAACTTTGGGATTTTAACCTCTGCAGACCATTTCAAAATGCACAAAAACTTGTATTACACACTACAGGAAAGTGAAAACCCCCCAAAACATAATAGGTCCTCTTTAAGGTTCCCATTGGAGCGGGCTGTCTGACCGCAAGGTAAAGCGGTGACAATATTCTAAATATAGTGTACATTTAAACTGATATGGATTTTTCCAGGTGGCTAAAATACATTTGCGGCAGCCACTATCTGCAGCAGTTTATTGCCTTGCTTCTGTGCTGATACCGTCTCTACACTGAGGTCATGCTGTCAGCTATAATACACTGACTATGGATAAGTACAACACCTCTTAAATTACATTACATTTACATTACATTGCATTTAGCTGACGCTTTTATCCAAAGCGACTTACAATAAGTGCGTTCGACCAAGAAGATACAAACTTGAAGAAAACAGAATCATATAAGTACATCAGGTTTCATAGAGCCAAACATTTCAAGTGCTACTCAACTGGCTTTAGATAAACCAGTTTTTTGTTAGTGTAGAAGTGCTTTGTTAGTCATTTTATCGCTCGTAGTGGAGTCGAGAGAGATGAGTTTTCAGTCTCAATGGGGAGCTCATTCCACCATTTTGGAGCCAGGATAGCAAACCCACATGTTTTTGCTGATGGGAACTTGGGTCCCCCTCGCAGTGCGGGTGCAGCGAGTCGTTTGGCTGATGCAGAGCGGAGTGCATGTGCTGGGCTGTATGGTTTAACCATGTACTGAATGATCCTTTTAGTATGTTGTTCAAGAACAACACAAAACAAGGGACTAGTCCTTCATCAACCGCTTTTCCTGACTTAATCTTCCCAGTCAACAGTGGGCAAAGGGTTGAGTTAGCCCGGCCCATGACATCATTTCAGCGTCTCTAAACCACCAGTTTTGCATGAGAAAACTAGACTGCATTCAAATTCAACATCCAGTGCCAGGAGTCAAACCACACTGAGCCAACGTGCCAGAGATAAAGCCAAGTGGAGGGATCACATGGATGTCTTTAAAACACATAGCTTGATAAGATAAAACAACAACAACAACAACAACAACAACAACGTCATTGTGCTGAAATAGCCAGAATCAGAATTCCTTTACTTGTCTCACAACTGGGAAATGTACGGTATTACAACAGCAAGAGTAAAGTGCAGATTAAATAAGAAGAAGAAGTGAAGGTGAATAACAACTTGCTGCACAATCACATCTCTTTATACTTACATCATAACTTATATCTTATTATATAAGATAATAATTGGTTCGTTCATCTTGACAAAGTTGAGAATATGTTGTCAACAGATTATGTATGTTGTCTGGTTTTGCACCATGTCCCCTCCTAGCATGTCCACAATGATAAGGTGGTGCATGTATGGGCAGGTCTAAAAGCCACAGTGTGTAGTGTTTACCGAGGAAGTGACGCCTGCAGGGAGGACATTTCAGAGGAATTCACAGGGCAATTTAGGGCTATTTTGACCCCCGATGTTTGAGATTTAAAGGCATTGTTATAACAATGACAACATGTCCACCCCTAAATTGTGATTAATGGTGCAAATAGCCTGAATTACGGGGCAATTTTGCCCTTTACCCTCTAAAATGATTCTGACACTGAACCAAGACTACACAAAACAAAGCAGAGAGAGCAATAATCCGAAGAATTGACACTGAACATTTTGACAAAGCATTTTGTGATTTAGCTTTTTCCCTGACCAGTCAAAAAACGAATTTGTCATCTGACTAACACCATAATATCTGATTAATTCTCACAACTTTGATGTAGATAAAGCAGCATTCAGCTCAAGGTAAAAACCAGGATAATGCTTTGACTAACACTACAGATGACACAGTATAAAATGAAACATCAGCTCCCATGCAGAGTGAATAAAAGCCTGCAGCCAACAGTATTGGAGTCCCTTTGCTAGCTCTCTGACGCACCAATGGAGAGCACCACAGCCCGGTCAGAAGGGATGCACCTGGTCACTTTAGTTGGCCAAAGGTGCCTGCAGGATTTAGTCATGTGCACGCGACAGGAGTCATCACAGACATTAAAATGTGTCAGAGGAGCTAAAAGCAGCTAGCAGGGATTCAAGGTGACATTAGCAAAACATTGAGCAGAAGCAGTGAATGAGATGCTCGCTATCTACTATGAGCATGATCTCAAACTTAAGAGAGGGGTAACCAGATTAATGCACAAGTAAATGCATCATGAAGGTAGTATGAGTGGGGACCAACCTGACATCTGCACACCATATCTGCGTTTTGTGCCAGAAGATCCACAACTTTCCCTTTACCCTCGTCGCCCCACTGAGCTCCGAGCACCACGCTGACCCTGTTGCCCACGGCCGGCCTCAGTGCCCGGTCAGTCGGGCTGTCGCCACCGTTTTTGGCCCCGGAGGTTTCCTGACTCTCCCACATGCTGCTGCTCGCTGCCTGACTACACTTGTGCGCCTTTTCGCACGGTGCTGCTGCAGCAAAGATACGTCTCCTCCTTCTTCTACAGGTCTATTGGAAGATTGTGTATACTACTTCCAAGGTGCATACTGACACCTACTGTATCGGAGGAGGAAAAATAAATAAAGATTAATAGATAAGATCAGAATCAGAAACAGGTTTATTACCAGGTAGGTTTAGGAATTTCACTTGGTGTCGTGGTGCATACATAAAACAAGAATTAAAAACACAGGTAGAGAACTAGAAAAATACTTAAAATAATACAAAAATATAGTAAAATATAACAGTATTTACATTGCAATGGAATGGAATAAAATATGGAATAGAAATCGGCAGTAATACAAAATATTGTTGTACATTGTGTGCAATGTTAACCCTTACATGCATAAGTGGGTCTTTTTTTACCCGGTGAGTATCTTTGTAATTTCATTTTTTTATCATTTTAATTTTCCAGCTATTCCTCAAAAAACATGTTTTGGATATCATGTCATTCACATTTTAAATTTAAATTGTATACATTTTAAGAAATTGTAGTTTTTGTATTACTACCCCAAGCTTCCATAAGTCGGTCAAAAATGACCCACATGCATTTTCTGTGGAATTTCGTTGTTTTTTTTAAATGTAAAAAAAAAATGTAAAACTCTAAATAGGCTACTGAAAAATTAAATATATAAAATATTTCTAGTGTGAACCAAAATATAATACTAGATATTATACAAGTGACTTTTCTTCACCAAAATGACAAAAATGACATAAAAACACATACTATTCTAATACGGGTCCTTTTTGACCCACTTATGCAGTGGTTCTCAAACTTTTTCTGTCAGGCCCCCCCCCCCAACACAAATAGTCAGGCTCAGTGGCGGCGCCAGAGATTTATTTTGGGGGTTCTGTGGGGTAGCTTGACGTTTCATAGAGGGTGCTCAAACATTTAGGGTTTCCCATTAATGTACCGGGCGCTACAGTGGAATGTTCTACTGCAACAATCCCCACGTAAATACACAGTGTACCCGCGACTGTTCCAATGAAGGCTCGATAATCAGCTCACGGCATATAGGTGTAAGCAGGGGTAAAGTGCTATTTTTATAGGTGGTGTGTGGACCTCACATAGGGGGGTCCGGGGGCAAGCTCCCCTGGGAAGATTTTTAAATATTGAAGTTAAAAGCATCAATCTGGTGCACTTTGAGAGCAAAATGATAATCATAACACCCATATGAAACAGAACTGTAAACAGATTTACTTTTTCTTTATGGATATTTTACAAATCACTCCCCTTTTAAACTTTATTCATTTTTTAATGTCATATAGTATTTCATACTTGTTTTTAATTTATTCTCTTATTTTTTTATAACTATAATGATCATATAAATGTGCCTCGGAAATAATTGTTTACATTAATGGTGACCAAAACATTTGAGACCCACTGAGATAACGCTGAGAGAGTCCTTTAGCTCACTGAGTCTCTCAGTCTGACAGGAGAGGACTCTCCTCCACTTTGTTGTTGAAAAGACTCCTTATATACGTTAGCGTAGCTCGCTAGCACCAGAAGCTAACAACAATGATCTCCGGTATCGGTGCGCTCGCTCTCTCGCGCACGCACACAAAATGGCTCGTTCCACACACACACAGATCCGAGCTTTAATGAAACACAGAGACCCAGACGTACTGTACTGTTTCATAATATTTTCGCCCCCCACTTTGGGAACCACTGCACTTATGGAAGAGTGTGGGACTCCAGTCACTCGTGCATCTAAGGGTTAAGAAAAATGATAAGATAGTACTTTATTGATCCCAATTTTGGAAATGTTTGTGTTGCAACAGCATAAAAGACATGGCATTGTACAATACAAATTAAAAAGACTGGAAATATATATATATATATATATATATATATATATTAGTGCTGTCAAAATTATCGCGTTAACGGCGGTAATTAATTTTTTTAATTAATTGCGTTAAAATATTTAACGCATTTAACGCATGTGCAGAATGGCCCGCCCCATACGTGCCACCAGTGGCAGCGCCAGGGTATGGCTGGGGTAGGCTACACCCATACAAAGAAATGGCTTAGCCCCACCATGAAAAATGATGTTAAAGTAAGCAAAATAAAGTCTGCCAACTCGCGCGGAGTAAATTGCACAGACAGTAGTTAGTAAAATTGATTTCAGTAGCCACGGTTTTGAAAACTTTTGTCACGTAGTGATCGTCTTCTCAATAGAACATCTTTGATAACGGCGTGGTGTTGTTGCAGGAAGTCCCGACGGAGAATACTCTTGCTGTAGTACAGGGCAGAGCCATATAATAGTAATAATATGGCTCTGGTACAGGGGTGCACATAACTGGTACGCAGGTTATGTGCGTAATCTGAAATGCGTACCGTCACTTGTGTCACAAAGCGCATTTGCGTACCGACGTACTTGTGAAGCTTTTCCAGAAGGCGGTTAGATCACCGGACGACAGAGTCGGTCTCCGTGTGCACAGACAGGGCTGCTGTTAACGTCGGTCTGTACAACGGAACTGTGCCAACCGGCTGCGGAGGGAGACTCCCCCCATCACTGGAGAACTGCGCTAAAACAGCTGATCACAACGTTCACACTCCGTGGTCACAAAGTACTCCACTAGCCCCCCCCTCTGTCGACTTTCCTGAAGTAATCCCCCGTTGATAGAACTCAACACGTAATGAATTAAGACCCCACGGTTTGATGATTGATAGGTGTGTGGGTTGTCTTCATTTTGACACGCAGAAAAATGTTATAATAAACATACATACTGTATGTTAAATGGATATATCCGCCTGCTTTCATTTATCTTTCCATTCCCACAACAATATACATAAATAATTGGCATATTTTGGACATAGTTCGAATGGTGATTAATCATGATTAATTAATTTTTAAACTGTGATTAATCTGATTAAAAATTGTAATCGTTTGACAGCCCTAATATATATATATATATATCCCTGCCAGTGGCGTTTCTATATGTACAAAAGTGGTGGGGCACAAAAAACTCAGATGTCTATATATAAGCTATATAAGAGAGGTTCATGGCTGGTAAGGCACTGGCACCGACTCTTCAGGTTTACAAATATATTAAATCAACATATAATATTATTTTCAAAAGCTTTTTTTGTCTGATGCTTCAATTACTTTTAAACAGACAGTTCAACAGAAGGATACCCAAAAAAAAATAATTTTATCATTTAAATATTGAATTGTTCTCTCTTAGTAAGATTCCATTTTCAATAAAATTGCAGTCTTACCTTGACTTGAAGATTAAGTCCATTTGCCTATCCTTCTGGACAAAAATCTCTATTACTTTTTTGTAAAAGTCCTCCTTATCTTCTTGTAGTTTCAAAAGTCTATCATAAATCTAATCTAATCAATAGATTTTTTATTTGAAAATGATAAAAGTAGGGTAGACATCAGGGTTTCCGTTAGCCGGTAATTACCGGTTTTTAGCTGGTAAAATTTATAAAAAACCGGTAAATTCAAAACCTGACGGTCAAAATGTCTGGTAATAATTAGGGAGGCTCCGATCGATCGGCCGCCGGTCATTATCGGCCGATATTCACTCTTAATAGTTTGATCGGTGCTCTCTATAAGGCCGATCAGGAGAGCTGGATCTGATCGATATGGACATAAACGCGAGTGAAGTGTAACCGGAGCGAGAGAGAGAGATCAGATCAGCTGCTGAGTCTGACCGAGACACGCAGCTCTGCAGGATCACCTGAAGCCCCGCCCTCTGTTTAGCGGGCTGCAGGAGCTGCATGAGAAACTGACGTGCTGTCAGGAAAGAGAGAGGGGAAAAGAGAGGCTCCGTTTCTCCCGTGTTATTATTCAAAGTTGATGTAAACTTCTGAATAATGTACGTTATCTACTACAAGTAGTTTGTTTGAATGTAATAATTATGTTGTTTGTTGTTTGTGGAATCATTTATTGAAAAATGAATCTGAATTTTTCGATCTGTTACTGGGTACTCTAAGGAAAAGTATTGTGTGCAGTCTTAAAAGTCATGCACTTGACTTGGAAAAAGGGCTTGGGGTCTTACTGAAGCAATATAAAAATGAGCCAGTGAACTGAGTTTTAAACTTAAGCATATCTGCTCATAGTCCGGTAATTACCTGCTAACGGAAACTCTGCTACACAACTATTATTATTATTGAAATATGACCGGTAAGTTTCAAATTAGTCCGGTAAAATGAATTCTGCCCGGACATTTGACCGGCGAGAAAAAATCCTAGCGGAAACCCTGGTAGACATGTGGATATTATCCGGCTGAACAAAATGTACATTTATCTAACAGCTACGTTTCCCACAGATCTTATTTTGAGCTATTTTCTAAAATCCTATGGAGAAATCTCGTTGCTTTTTTGTGGAGGGAAGCCATGCGCAGCTTACTTCCTGGTTTTAGGACGCCTCACTGCAGCTCTCTCTCCTCCTCTTCACACACCACACTTTTCGCGGCACACGTAATTACAGCCAATCAGCTCTGAATTATGTGAGATGACGTATGGTGGGGATGGCAGCACTTTGCCCCTATGGTCAGTATTTTCTGACCATTAAATAGGAAAATACTCTGAGCATGCGCAGTGTAGTTTTTGCAGTCACCGTTCACTTAGACAGTCAGAGGGAGGGGCAGGATCAGGTTTTGTCCCACATGGCTCTAAACAGCTCAATAGGCACACACTGTCGACACTAATTAGAAGAACACATACTAAAACAGCAATGTACAGACGAATCAGATGATTAAACATGATCTTAAAATATATTTTATATATTTTTTAATTTATTTTTTGCATTTTGTTGTAATCATTATTTTAATACTTTCTGATGACACTAGGTGGGGCTGTGCCCCACCTGCCCCTAATGACCAGTCGCCATTCCCTGCAATGGAAATGCGCCACGACATGCAACAACATGAACCAAAGTTTACAGTAAAGTCTTAAAAATAACAGGTTATACTGGTTAGTAACAATATTTACTAACACTAACATAAACTCTCAATTATTCTCAATGAGCAGCAATAACGTGGTTAAAACACACTTTCCAAATCCGACTAAATTGTAATTTCAAAATGTACATTTTATTCATCACAGCCGAATCATTTGGCTCCCTCTGGTGGTGATCAGAAATAAACGCAAATGTCCATTTATCACATTTTGTCAAATTGCACATGAAACAAAAAGGCAACAAATAATAAAATGTGTTTTGTAAGACATGTGAAAACAAACTGTGAAAATACAATATGTTTGTTTGTCAAAATGATTACAAGTAAAAGCTAAAAATGCATTAATTTCAGTCAAACTTCTTCCTTGTTTTTGTTGGTGCCTGTTTACTGCAGATTGATTGATTGAGCTGTAAGGTGTCGGGTTGAGCTCATATCACCAACTTCCTTTCATCTCCTTTGAGCTTAGCGTGGGACAGATGGCGAAGAGGGGGAACAACAGAGAGCAGTGGGAGCAGGTCACGACTCAGGATCCTCTTTAAAAAGCCTTCTTTATCAACAAATGGATGTCATTGTAAGTCTACCCGTCTAGCAGGTCATTCTGTATTTCCTAGCAGATGCATCACATTACAACAGAAAGCAAAACGCGCCCTCAAGATTATAATGTTGCAGATTTGATGGTGACGTCAATATCCACAATTTATAAAACATGTTTAAATTGTCATGCTTGTGCTTTCTTTGGGGTTAGTCACCCAGCTAATCCATTTACATCAGGAGTTAGTTATAAAACCATTGTCTGTACCTTCGTTGTGTTATCATTACAGGGATAAGGCATTATAAAATAAAAACAACATAGCCCCTTAATCATAGCTCTATTTAAAGGTCCCCTATAATACTGTTTTCATCAATAGGTCTCAGTAAAACATGTCTCTGAAGTGTGTGGCTCCAAACACCAAACAGATCTTTGCAGCATTACCCATAATCCCCTCTGTTTCAGCCCTGTTTCAAAAGTGCTGATTCTCTGTCTGTTACTTTAGATGAAAATAAGGAGCCCCTCCCCATGCCCCTCTGAGAGAGATGTGGTTAAAAAGAACACAATGGTGCTCTAGAGGAGATTCAGGTGATACGGTGGGGGGGGGGGGGGGGGGGGGTTTACCTTGGTTGGTGATTGGCTAATGGTTACACAAGCCATGCAAAAAACGTTATGACATCATAAAGTGGCCAAAATCCCCCCCCCCTATCACCTGAATCTCCTCTAGAGCACCATTGAGTTCTTTGTAACCAAATGTCTCTCAGAGGGGCGTGGGGAGGGGCTCCTTATTCTCATCTAAAGTAACAGACAGAGAATCAGCACTTTGGGAACAGGGCTGAAACAGAGGGGATTATGGGTAATGCTGCAATGATCTGTTTGGTGTTTGGATCCAAACACTTCAGAGACATGTTTTGTATATATCTGAGATCTATAATATATTGATGAAAACCAGTATAATAGGGGAGCTTTAAAAGTTATTGTAGTCATGAGTCAGATTCAGATTTGATTCTTGAGGTCATGATTCAGTTCAATATTCTTGATTTAGTGTATCGGTGTACCTATTTCAGAGTGTAATAATGAAGCCAGTGTGGAAAATAACGGCATGAGAGCAGAGTGACGTGCTGTAAGATTATAGATTTTGAAAAATGTGAAAGTTATATCAACTGATTTGAATAATGTTAGCACACAAAGACAAAGGGTTTGATTGATTCCCTTTCAGCACTCGTTTAGATATATACTGTAGTTTTGAGTATTTCTTCATGCTCAGTGACTAATAGTTGACCTGTGCCACACTGATGAGTCATTGATTGTAATACATTTTACAGCAGTGCGTGACAACATCAACAGCTTTATCTCCCCAGGGTTAGGAGCATGTAACCATAAAAGGATTGAAAGCTGCTATAATCAGTATGTACTATTAACAAGGGGTCACATGACTGTGTGTGAAAGGTAAGAGACAATCCCAAAGATGCACACTTTTGGTTGTATGCCCTGTTGAAGACAAATACATATAATGCTCATGTCAGCTGGATGATTAAAAAAGCAGTTATTTCCACAGAAGTTCACCATATCAAGTTGTTACTAATGAATATGTTCATAAGTGATGCATCTCAACAGAGAAATGTTGTCAGAAGTTTAAAGAATAATAATAAAAAACATTTTCATTTAACTTAAACACAAACCTATAAATAGTAAAACCAGAGAAACTGATAATGCCGCAGTGGTCTCTTAATTTTTTCCAGAGCTGTATCTTTAGGGTGGAAAAAAACACTTTAAATAAGTATTTTGGATTAGGTCAATTTAATTGTTCACATTTTTTTTTTAAACTAAAGCGCCCCGCACAAATAAAAAAAAAAAACACTTATACTAACTAAGGCTAAGCACTTATCATACACACATACAAATGCTTACAATACCTTTTGACAAGTGCACTAACTATGCCACGCTGCTGCAAAGCTGGAGCAACAATTGCTTTACCAATCTCTATTCAATTATTAGTAATATTAAACGTGTTGCACAACTTAGTGTTACCAGAAATACACCCAAAAAGTGTGAACAGTCCTCGAGATTGTGCATGTTCTCTAATGGCGCGTTTCCACTGCAGCGGGTAGCTCGCTTTAAGCGTGCCGAGCCGTGCGGGGCCCGTTTTTGGTTGCGTTTCCACTTGGCCTAGTTTTGGCCCGGGGCTACTTTTTCACCTTTTTTCTGGCCTGACTAAATCGTGGTTCTAGGGCCAGGAACAACCAGGCTGAGTCGGGCTGAGTATGCTAAACTAGAGAGAGAATCGCTGGCAAGGCGGCTACAACTACAACAAGATGAACATATTTGACCGTGATTTAATTGTAATACACGTTTCAAAATGATGCCGAAGTAACAACATACTGATACCGGTTAGTAAAAACCACGAATTAATGCTTTGACAAGTCTGCAGACAGACGGCAGGCGAAAACCCTTTAAAAATGCTTGTTTTCTAAATGTAGCTTGGCTAAGCTAACGTTATATATACTCCGACCGTCCACACTCACAACAACGGCCTATACAGACATAAATAAAGCAGCGACTGTATTCGCCATGACACAGGCAGTCTGTGGTTTGTACTTGTTTAACTTTTGTCTAGTTTCTGAACAGATATGAGGAGCTGTGAGCTCTGAGTGCTAAGAGCTAACGGCTGTGTTGTTTTTCTGGGGCTCTCATCGAAGATGACGTCACGGCTCCGCCTACACTGCGTTACTATAGTAACTACCCCAGTTCCATTAAAGTGAGCCGGGCCTAATAAGGCCTAACCAAACCAAGCGCGGCCGAGCGAGGCCTGCAGTGGAAACGCGCCAAAAGTGTACAATTCTTTGTGCACGCTATTTTAAGAACAGTTTTTAACAAAATAACCAAATGCAAAGTGGTGGGAGGGACACAATTGTCCATTTCCAAAAGTGGTGGGGCCACAATCAGGAGGGACATAACCAGCGTGTAACCAACCATGTGTGTAACCAACCAGTCTGGTTTCAAGGCAGGCCACTCCACAGAAACTGCTCTCCTTGCTGTCACTGATGAACTGCACACTGCCAAAGCAGCATCCCTCTCCTCTGTCATCATCCTTTTGGACCTGTCTGCTGCATTCGACACGGTGAACCATCAGATCCTCCTTCGCACTCTCCAAGAACTTGGAGTTTCAGGCTCTGCACTTTCCCTCCTCACCTCATACCTCAAAGACCGTACCTACAGGGTTACTTGGAGAGGGTCCGAGTCCGACCCTTGTCAATTAACTACAGGGGTCCCTCAGGGCTCTGTTCTTGGTCACCTCCTCTTCTGTCTGTACACAAACTCGCTCGGATCTGTCATTAGCCCGCATGGTTTTTCATACCACTGCTACGCTGACGACACCCAATTAATTCTGTCCTTTCCCCGCTCAGAGACCCAGGTCGTTGCACGCATCTCTGCTTGTTTAGCTGACATCTCTCAGTGGATGTCCGCTCATCACCTCAAGCTCAACCTTGACAAGACTGAACTGCTTTTCCTTCCGGGAAAAGATTGTCCCACTCTTGACCTGACTATCAACATCGGCACCTCTGTTGTTTCCCCGACTCAGACTGCAAGGAATCTGGGTGTGATCCTAGATAACAACCTGTCCTTCACTGCAAACATCGCTGCTACAACCCGTTGCTGCAGATACACGCTTTACAACATCAGGAGGATACGTCCCCATCTGACCCAGAAAGTGACGCAGCTTCTGGTCCAGGCTCTCGTCATCTCACGCCTAGACTACTGCAACTCCCTCCTGGCTGGTCTACCTGCATGTGCCATCCGACCTCTGCAGCTCATCCAGAATGCAGCGGCTCGTCTGGTCTTCAACCTTCCTAAATTTTCCCACACCACGCCGCTCCTCCGCTCCCTTCATTGGCTTCCGGTAACTACTAGAATTCACTTCAAGACACTGGTACTTGCGTACCATGCTGCGAATGGATCTGGCCCTTCCTACATCCAGGACATGGTTAAACCGTACACCCCAGCGCGTGCTCTACGCTCTGCATCAGCCAAACGACTCGCTGCACCCTCACTGCGAGGGGGACCCAAGTTCCCATCAGCAAAAACACGTGGGTTTGCTATCCTGGCTCCAAGATGGTGGAATGAGCTCCCCATTGACATCAGGACAGCAGAAAGCTTACACACCTTCCGGCGCAGACTGAAAACTCATCTCTTTCGACTCCACCTCGAGCGATAGAAGTACTAACAAATAACTGCTAACAGAGCACTTATGTACTAATAAAGGACTGGCTTATCTATAGCCAGTTGAGTAGCACTTGAAACGCTTGGCTCTATGAAACCTGATGTACTTATATGATTCTGTTCTCTTCAAGGTTGTGTCTTCCTGGTCGAATGTAGTTATTGTAAGTCGCTTTGGATAAAAGCGTCAGCTAAATGCAATGTAATGTAATAATGTAATGTATTACATAAACACCTTGAATGTCTTTCTGGTTCTCCAGCGGTGTGGCTCCGCCCCCAAAGGATCAACAGTTACTTTTGAATGCGCATTTCCTCATTATTCATCCAGTGTGTGTCAGGCTCTCCGTCTCACACAGTCAAGATGTTTCCCTTTTCCTTGTTGTCACCAACTACTTGGACTCTGCTGGCTGTCTTCCTCACCCTGGTTTATCTGTGAGTAGTTTTTAAACTGTCATAGCAATGTGTTGTCAGGTTTATGAGGCTCGTGTAACCCTGCTGTAACGATCCGTTAACCTGTGGCAATATTGATCCATGGTCAGAGGTGGAAGAAGTACTCAAATCTTGTAGCTACTTTAGTAAAAGTAGAAATACCACAGAGCAGGAATACTCTGTAACAATTAAAAGTACTGTATTAAAAAATGTTAGTCAAGAAAAATTACAACAGTATTAGCATCACATATACTCACTTTTATAATGTATGCAGATCGTACTGTTACTTTTGCGACTTTAAGTATATACTTAAAGTCGCAAAAGTAACACTTAAAGTCGCAAAAGTAACAGTACGATCTGCATAATGAGTAGGCCACTCATTATGCAGATCGTCCCATTTCAGAACCTTATATGGTTTGAGAAAATGTTGATGTATTCATATATTTATCAAGCTGGTAAATGTTGAACCCATTTTAATTAATTACACTGCTGGTGAATTTAATCCAGATGTAGCTAAAGTCTTGATCCCATTTATTATCATTAATCTATATCTGCAAAGTAACTAAAGGTACTAAATAATTGTAGTGGAGTAAAAGTACAAAGTAGCTGAAAAGGAAATTACAAGTACCTCACAATTATAGAGTGAGAGTATAGAGCTTTGTGAACATATAATGCATTTTTCATTGTGGATTATACTAAATTATATTTGATTATATTAACTTTCATTTTAATTATATAACCCAATATGGAAACCTCCACAGTATATCTTTTCTTTTCTTTTTTATATAATACAGGTATGGCACTTGGCCGTATGGGCATTTCAAAAAACTTGGAATACCCGGACCGAAGAATTTGCCCTTTTTAGGAACGATTTTAAACTTTAAGAAGGTAATACAAATACGCACAATCCTTACAGACTGGTATGTAAAATGAGTAAACTGAGATACACATTGAAGAGGTATTTTGTATTTATTATAACTTAACTCAGCAGGCAGTGACCATGGCTAACCTTGATTTATTACTGTAGGCTATTTTTATTATATGTACAGCACTTTGGCTCGACCAAAAATCGTTTATAAATGTGCTATATAAATAAAACTTGATTTGATTTGATTTGATAATTTAACCTTTGCTCCTTTAACACGTTGTTCTCCGTTTCCTTGCAGGGGATTCTTGCTTTTGACAGTGAGTGCCATGCCAAGTATGGGGACGTCTGGGGGTGAGTTGTTGCTTTAGCTGTCCTCTGATTGGGATTGGCTATTTTGAGCCAAAATAGATATGTTATTGTTGTTGTATAAATGTAATGTGTGGCAGAATATTTTGTCGACAAAAAAATTGTAATTTTTTTTAATCAATGTTGACTTTTTGGACGTTGGATTAATATCATTTCTGGATGACACAAGTCTGAAACAGCTCTACACAGCCACCGCTGGAATCTTATTATATACATTTAATAATTCAAAAATAATATTAGTGTAGTCTAATCTTTATTTAATTTTGCAACCGGGCAGATCATTACGAATTTAAACAGGATGGAAAAGGAGAGAAAAAAGCTGCTTAGCATTCGAATGTAAATTAGGAATTTAATTATCAATGCTATAACAAAAAGCTTCAAACTTTAAAGCTATTTTGTACATACATTTGTTGCCATACATTAAGTTTTGGGGGGGAAAATAAATCATAAATACACATCAACATAAAATGATGTGACCTGGTTTATTATCTTAACCAGTTTATATTTATTTTGGTATTTTAAACAGTTTTAATTTCCTTTCCTCACTGTCTACTGAGTGACATTGGTATTGGGAGTTGAACTAGTACTCAGCTCTTTACTGAGTGGTGGAAGAAGGGCTACGGTTAGGGTTAGGGTTACAGTACAGTGTAAAAATACTGTGTAAAAGTCCTGCATTTAAAGTCTTACATGGGTAAAAAGTATTGGCATTATATATGTGAATTACCAAAAGTAAGAGTACTTATTTTGCGCAAAAGCACATTTCAGAATCATGTATATTAAATTACTGGATTATTATTATTGATGAATGAATGTTTTCATCACAACTGCTCATTATATATCAATGTTTATTTATTTTGTATTAGCTAATACTCTGAATATGTAAAGTAATTTGTGTTCTCAAATAAATGTAGAGGATTAAAAAGTACAATAATGTCGCCCAAACGATGTAGTGGAGGAGAAGTATAGTAGCGTACAAATGGAAATACTCAAGTAAAGTACATGTACCCCAAAATTACACCACTGTCTTTACTGTACAAGTACCTACAAACTAGGAATCAACCTCCTTTCCTAGGGTCACAACATCAATCATAATCCATGGAGAAGGACAGAAAAAAAAGTCATGCAAAGAAAATGTGTATTCACTTATGAACCTTTTTCTAAATGAAATAGGAACATGTTACCTCTAAGGGGCCTTTAATAGTTATTTAAATGAAACCTACGGGAAGGGGAAATCTGTCTGTTCGTGGTAACATGACAACTAAAACTTTTTATTTTATTTATATGTTACTTGTTAGACGCTTTTATCCAAAGTGACTTACATACCCAATACCGTGGACAATCCCCACAGGAGCAATTTGGGGTGAAGGGTCTCAGGGACACAACGACATGCTGACTGCAGTGGGGTTTGAACCTGTGCTCCCCTGATCCAAACACCATCGCACTAGTCCACTGCGCCACACGCCTCCGATATGTCATGTCGTATAATATTAGTAGGATATAAAGATGACGAAATTACTGTTTGATATTGTGACATTTTACGGCATGCACATTTGATAACAGCACTAACGTTTGTGTAAGCTATGAACCAGTTAAGACCAGCTAAGACCAGTGTTGAAAGAAAAATATATTTCTTTGCTAACATTTTGATTCATTTAATGAGGTCATTTTTAATCAATATCTCAAACTTAATACTGTGATGATGTTGTGTTTCCGTGCAGGTTGTTTGATTTCCGACAACCCGTTTTGATGGTGGCTGACCCTGAGATTATTAAAACTGTGCTGGTGAAAGAGTGCTACTCTGTGTTTACCAACCGGAGGGTAAGAGACTCATCTTGTTGCTATTATCGTACACAAGAATACATTCAATTTCAGCAGGTCGTGGTAAATAATACCGATGTTAATAAACATGTTGAGTCAAGATTAACACAGGCTCACATATGTTATCCCTGTGGTTTGTTGAAATCATTAAAATAGTTACAGTAGGATAATCCAGCTATAAAATAAGATAAAATAAGATAGTACTTTATTGATCCCAATTTGGGAAATGTTTGCGTTGCAGCAGCATAAAAAGACATGGCATTGTACAATACAAATTCAAGACAAGAAAGTAGAAAATATACATGTTGAATTCAAGGTATTATATATACATATGACAGATGGAATATTAAATATTGAACAGATTATTTTAATAATTATTAGATTATTTTATATTTTCTTATTTATTTTACCAAGACAAGGATAACATGTTGGAGGAACTCTTCTGTGCAAGAATATGAACATTCAGTGTGTTTGTATTTACGTTCACAGGAAACTATAGGGGAGCCATCTTTGAAGGATGCAATTATAAACGTTAAAGATGAAAGGTGGAAAAGAATCCGGAGCACTTTGTCCCCGTGCTTCACAAGTGGACGACTCAAACAGGTTTCATTTCTAAACTCACAACTGCTTCTGCAATCGGCTCTCCCTTGTGCAGCTATACACATTCATCTTTATTCTGTAATAATTCTGCACTTTAATGTGCAATATTACTCTCATTTCCATTACTCAGATGTTATAATATGATTGCCAACAGTACTCTCAGAATTACTTGTTACGTTTTTTTTACAAAATCTATCGTATTGTATTGTTGGTCTAAAGATGTAATGGAAGTATTACTTCCTATTTTTTATTTTATTTGTTTTATATATTTATTTGAGTTTACTTATACATGTATATGTCAGGGAATAATTTCCATAGATGTTTACCTTTTGCCCTCTGATGCAGATGCCCAGCCTTGGGCAGCATGCTATCTCCCTTAAGGAGGGGCTGCCCTAGCATTTTGTTGATGTTGCCAGTTTGTGACCGGGCAACTCTCGGTCAGAGATAGTTATTGTTGCGGGACACCTGGAACACATCCTTCTCGGGGTGTAGATGACCCCGAGCCATAAGCGACAACAAATGTGATTCAGTGTGCTCAGCTGTTTAGTCTATCTATTGAAGAATGTTGATCATTACACTCTGAACTAGTTAAACTTGATTGTGGCATCTCTACCCTGTGGTCAACTCGTGGCCCGTGACTTGTCTTGTGAATTCTCCGGCCGAAGCTCCAAATAAACTGCCAGTGTTTGCCGTCAAAGTTCCAGCTCTCCTCGTGTCTCTGAGTCCTGACTCCAATTGCTTCAGAAGTTTCCCCCACAGTGTAGATTTATCTTATTAGTATTTACTTTTTATTAGCAACCTCTGGCACAGAAATAGTTTCTGGATTAATAACGTTTTATTTGATCCTTTTTATTTTGTCTACATACATGTATCTACAGTCTGCCACATATACCCACTGAGATAGATTGTTACCAATGACAGAAATAAATATGCAAAGTAGATTATCAACATAAAGCACCTCTTCTTGCTTTTTTAAAGGTTTTCCCCATCGTTTCTCGCTATGCAGACAAACTCACTGAAAAACTTGGAAAAATGAATTTGGATGAACCCATCGATATCAAAGAGTAAGTTGCAAGCATATCCTGCATTGTTGCTCATGAAATATATCAAAACTGCACCTAATACATGTTAGTTCAGTGAAGAAAACATATTTTCTTTCTGCTATAGATTTGTGGGACCTTACAGTTTGGACGCTGTGACCAGTGCATCTTTTAGTGTTGAGGCAAACTCCATAAACGATCCAGATGACCCAATTAATGTCCACATCAAGAAGATTCTTAACTTTAAAATGTGGCTTATGCTATTATTGAGTATGTCCTTTTACCCCTGTTAAAGAGGAGAATATGTAATGGTATTAGTACCTTGGGATCACCAGTATGACATTATAATTAACAACCTTTTCCCCTCTTTTCAGTGATGTTTCCCTCTGCTCATAATCTGTTGAAGGCCCTGAAAATTGAAATCATGCCAAGCCTCAGCGTGAAATATTTCTATGACATTATCAAGAGATTTAAAGATGAGCATCAAGCAGAGGAATCTGTAAGCATTTCATCTGTACTAAGTGAAACAAGTGTTAAAAAGATTGCAATGACATTTTTGAAAAATAAGCTTTCTTGTATAGAGTTAGACAAGAAGATTAATAGCAATGTTATATATTGATGTGGATATTGTGCTGATCTAGAGTCGAGGGGACTTCCTGCATGTGATGCTTCAGAATGAGATACCAGAAACGGACATAAAGGGCGAAGAAGATCAGCCAAGTAAAGGTATGATTGCAAACACAGTGATAATTCACAAAAGTCGAGTTAACAATCAAGAATGAAGTCATTCCTTTCAGGACAGACGCATGACAATCCATTTATATTACAGTTATGTATACAAACAACAGACACAAAAAAACACACATGAAAGCTAATAGGCACAGACATTTCCAGTCCACTTAAAGAGGACATATTATCCTCCTTTTCAGGTTCATATTTTTATTTTGTGCCTCTACTATGTGTTGGAGCTTACGGACGGATGTCACGGACGTAAACAAAGGAGCACTCACCAATTTACACACATTCATACTGAGGCAGAGGAGGCACCTGCTTAGTATTCTTACTAACAAATGTGTTTACTAACATTCACACACATTCAACCTGTTGACTGCAAGGACTTTTACCCCCCTGAGCCACGGCAACACAATGTCAAAACCTCTCCACTTGTGAAAGTATTTTTCAACCTGGATGTTTTGCTTCGTTTTGTTGTAGGTTTGACTGAGCACGAGATGCTTTCCCAGGCCTTCATTTTCATCTTTGCAGGCTCTGATACCACCAGTTTCACCATCACTTACCTCCTTTACAATCTGGCCACCAACCCGGATGCATTGCAGACCCTGCAGGAAGAAATCGATGCCAGCATACCAAGAGATGTAAGAAAAGGTGATTCTCTTCCATATTTGATCAACTTTTCAAAATTGTATATTGTTCTAATCCTCATCTGTATTTTCATGTCCGATGCTTCCTTTACCTCCCACCCATAGGCTCCCATTTCATACATGGATGTGATCGGTCTTCAGTACCTGGATCAGGTCATTTGTGAGTCGATGCGTTTCATAACCACTGCACCTCGAATTGAGAGGAGTTGCAAGAAAACGTCCCAGTTCCACGGCATCACCATCCCTGAAGGAACTATCGTGGGCATCCCTGTGTCCGTGTTACACATGGACCCGCGCTTCTGGAGATCACCTGAGCTTTTCAGACCGGAAAGGTAAAAGAAGACAGCATAACAGCTGTCATGAAATTGTAGAGGTTAAAATGTTCCATTTTACTTGCTTATTCTGATCCACTTAATAAACAGACAAGTCATAAAACAATACAATAAAAAAGGCACCAATAGGAATAGAAACACATTTTATGTAACGTAGATAAAAGGTACAGTGTAAAAGAGATGTGTACTGACTTAAGAAATGGTGTGTACGTGTGTGTACGTGTACGTGTACGTACAGGTTCAATAAAGACAGCGGGGAGGAGGTGAACCCGTACGCTTACATGCCGTTTGGGCTCGGTCCTCGCAACTGCCTTGGGATGCGTTACGCCGTCCTCACCATGAAGATGGTTCTTGTCCGTCTCCTGCAGGATTACTCTGTGGAGACATGCAAAGACACCGTGGTAAGAGTAACACACACATGCATGTGCATTCAGACTGTCATGTCCTTGATTTAAAATTGTTTTCTTCCTTTAGATTCCTTTGGAGTTCAACACGATGTTCCAGCCAAAACAGCCAATAAAACTACAATTTGTTCCCAGGAAACAATAGCCCAAACGGGAAAATCTCTGAATATAACGCGCTTTATATCAATATGTAATGTAATTAAAGGGGGAAGAGGAGAAAGTATTGCCTTTTTAAGCTCAGGGGATGTACAATAAATTGGTCTATATTGTTTCATCTTATTTTGCATTAGATTTGCTTTTCTGCCATTATACATTTTGAAAAGTCTGTAGTCCTAACTTTGCAGACAAATGCTAAAGTGATTGATGATTTAAGAGTTACTGGATTATTTACTCAATATCATCATGTGTATATTAACAACAAGATCAGTATTGCAATTCTCTGGGATGTTAAAAGCAAATAGCCTACGTGTGGTGACCACCTATTTATACACTGGGTTCATAATTAATACATGGAACTACAGTTGGGGGTATTGTTCCCACACGGACATGTGTTTTACTATATATGTTGTGTGCCCTCCTCTCTAGTTCACTCTCTTCTTCCCGGACTGTAACCGGATAACCTTAATTACTCTCTAATAAAGTACCCTTTTGAACCTTCCTTGCATCGCCTCTGACTACCTATCTCTCGGCACTACATACGTTTGTTTATGTTCTCTTTCATACTGACATTTTTAATGGGTGGGCAATTTAGAGGCTAACATGACATCTAGCTAAACGTGTTGCAGTCGTAAAACAGAGTACTTGTAAAATAAAGTAGCCTACTCACACTGGGAGAAAATACAAATTCTAACGGTCAATCCAGCCACTGTGTCGACCTATGGCCTTTATTTTCTCTACATTAAGACATTGACCACCTTTTGACCAGCACATAACCTTTTAATGACCATTTTTACACTTACACGTTGTACTGATTGAACATACATATAGTTTGTATATTCGTAAACTTTAGGAAGTGATAGCTAGGCTAGCTATGCCTCCCAGTTTTAATGCTAATGTATGCTAGCAGTCGTTTGACCCTAGAACTTCGTATTAAATATAATTTACTCATATGACTCAGAAAGATGGCTAATAAGCCTAGGCTAAAAATATTATTCTGGATCAAAAGCACTTAAACTACATTCAAAATAGTATCTAGCCATAAAGATTTAATTTTCGTTGTGAGAAACATAGTTAATTACCTGCAACCACTAAAACATATTTCCTGTGCAGCTGCAACTAAACTGCATGTAGAACATAACCAACCAATAAACTAATTTACCAAAATAGCCTTGCCACAGAGTAGCAGTCACATATAGTATAGTTTTCTTTAATAACTTTACAACAGGGTACAAATTGGGTCCACTGATCTGAAGGCTTTGTGAAAGTTTACTGTGAAACAGCAAAAGTCAAGTTTTTCTGGGGTATGAATAACTGAGGTTTCCCAACCTACATTCATGGCTCACAAATGTATAATGAATAGCAAAAGCCACACAAATAACCATTTGATAACACGATTGCTATAATAATTAAATAACCAAAGTAGCTCTGGAGGTTTAATGATGACAATTCAATGGCTGTTATCAAAGAAGAGCTGTGAATTTATATCTATCTTTGGCCTCAGTTATGGTGATTTGTGTAACTTTAAATGTTGAAATGTGAACATAAAGTCACCATTTTCAACCTCAGCAATTTGGCAGCTGGTGGATAGTTGGTGTATGGAGACATGTCTTTTTATTTGTCAACATACAGAAATAATCTGAAACTGAATGTTCAGGGAAACCTCAGTGTGTGGAGAACCGCAGACAGGTAACAGTACAGTTAACAGTCAGCAGAGGGCGCCGATAGTGTGTGTGTGTGATTAAAATTTACTAAAACGTAAACAATTAAAATCGAGTTCATAATTCACAAAAGTTAAATCCTCCAAATCATAAATATGCTGGTGTTATAACAAATGTCACTGACTTTGCTTTCTATAAAGTGTAGGAAATTATCTTTGAACCAGTAGTTAAAATGTGCTGAATAATCTGACCATATACTCAATCCAGATTAAAGACAAACACGTTCACTTGATTAAAAATATATCAAATGTTTTGAGGATGTGGCAATATCTTTGAAACAAAACATCTGAAATACTGCTACGTTTGTAAAGAATCGTGTGTGTGTGTGTGTGTGTGTGTGTGTGTGTGTGTGTGTGTGTGTGTGTGTGTGTGTGTGTGTGTGTGTGTGTGTTTGATGAAGGGAAATTGGCCCAGTTGGCAGTTTGTGAGTGTGCCCACACACTCACACATTCATGCACATACAGGAACACAGCGAGCAGCACAGGCTCACATCCAGACATCCAGGTTGTAAACAAAAGCTCTTTTTTTATCAAAGAGAGGAGTATAAAAATGCACTGCCACAGTGCGATCTTGAAAAGCTCTATGGAGTGACTACTGCATTAGAAAAAGCAATCAACAATGCAAACAAAATGTGGGATAAAAAAATGTAAGTTTTATATTACAAAGCCTTTTGGAGTCCTGAGTTTATCAAACATAAACAAAACAGACAAAAAGGCCAGAGTCCATAGGTCATAGAAATACATCAAAGGATTTTTAAACAAACAAAAAAAAATATATATGACAGTTTTCCAGCTTGTAGTTCAGTCCTCACTTAAAAAGAAGGTGAAAACAGTGTCCATTGCTCTTGTTTGGGACGACACCCAAAATGCAGGATGTTTTGTTGTTACATGTAAAATAGTTTTCAAGTGATTGAGAGGTACAATGAATTGTCTGAGTAAATGATAGAATATGTTGATTTCCGTAGTTTTTTTTCACATATAAAATGAAAGTAAAAGTGCTTGAAATAAAACCTTTAATGTTTTTGTAATGTGCATCGGCCCTAACCAAACACCGATGTGAGAAAAATGTCAGGAGTGCAGGTTGATGGAGGGTCAGGTTTCGTTTCCCATTTAAGACACACACTTCCTTAAATTCCTCCGCTTCATATCGTCATGTCGTCTTCACACATTTACGTACATTATGACATTGAGTCTCTAATGTACACTTGAAGCTTGAATCATTCCGGTAAAGACCAAACATTTTTCAACTTGAACAGATGAACACACTTGCACACTGGGAGCAGTCCAGTACAACCACAGTCATCTACTGTTGGTCACTGAAACCCTTTTGGGTTGAGTACCATGCTCAAAGGCACCTTGGCAGTTGCTACTCAGAAAACATATTTTTTTCTTCAGTATTTAAACCCAGAACTTTCTGTTCACAAGCGTTTTCTCTAAGTTCCTGCTTGCCCTGCAACTTAGTCTTAGAATGTATTTTATTTTTAACAATGTTTTATTGGTAAAGAAAGATGGTTAATTTGACATAACTATTACAATTTCTATTGAAAATATCTGCTTTAATGGAGTTTTCAAATCACGTCCGGTTATCCCTTGATAGGCAGGAAGGATTTTATGAGCTGCTACAGATTCCTGACAACTGCTGATACAGATTTTACACAAAAAAAACAACAAGAACAGGGATGTGGGAAGCCAAAAATACCAGGAAATGAACCCATGAATTAAGACACAGGTTGTGGATCAGTTTCTTTGTGTCTATGTTGTGTTTGTTGAAAGTGACACTGATTGTAGGCAAGTCTATCCAGCCTGCTGTGAGAGGAACATAAGAAAAGGTCGAGGTCCTGATTCACACACAGCATGTTGAGGCAAGTTGTATAAACTCCACCTGCTGCTTTAAACATTTGAAGGACATCTTAACAAAAGCTGTCTGAAGTGTCAACATTTACCAGCCACAAAGTATACCAGCATTTAGCTAGAGGTATTTTAAAACAAATGTCTCTTTGTCTTCAGATAGCATCACGATTTCGGTGTGACAAAATTAAAGAACCAGCACCAAGTGTTGAGACCAAAACCCCAGTGCTTTAATTTAAAAAAAAGAGATGGATTTGATATACAAAGATCCTAAATAGCACCATATAAGTGTGTTTTTGAAAGGAACCTCATAGCCTGAATAGGTAAGTCCATACAATACTTGATAAGTTAAAAAAGAGGAAATAAACCGTGAAAAATCTATGATAATCATTATTTCTTTAACATGTCATTGTATTACATCCCAGGTTCTTTTTGGATTGTGAAATTGGAAATATCAGCTAAGATTACTCAAAACAAATCAGGTTGTTAAAATTCAGTCCTGACCCAAACCTACACTCCTTTTTCAGCATCCTCTGTCACTGGTTTCCACTTAAACAAGACGGGGATTAGCACCATCCACCAACTAACTGCTGGTAGAATCTGAGTGTGGTTGGTAAACATTCAAACACTTTAATGGCTAAACAACCTGCCTTCTGCACTTCAAGTTGTCTGGTAAAAAAAATGAAAGAGACCAGAGGGATATCCCACAGCCACGTCCTTCGGAGGGATGATCCTTCTTTTATCCGCAGCACCAGTTCCTCCTGCTGCTGCTCTGTATCAACGTCGAGATTCAGCTGATTTTCTCACCAAGGCCTTATTTCACTGCCTTGCTCGAGGGCTCATCAGGTATTCTGTCACCTGGAAGTCTCTGTTCAAGTCCAGTCTCCCAGCAGACCTTGCAGCTTTTTATCGGCGCGGCTGGTGGCGGGAGTGGCGAGGCAGCGAGGAGGGACTGGAGGAGGAGGAAGGGGAGCAGGGAGACATGGAGGCCAGGGAGGCGGAGGCAGCGGCGTCCTCGGCCTCCTCCAGCTCGCCCCCCCCTCCTCCGTGCAGCTCCTGGCTGACGCTGGACTGCAGCGCGGCCGGGGTCAGCCACTCTTTGGGCAGGCAGCTCTGCAGGAAGGGCACGCAGGAGCTGAAGTAGGCCAGCCGGTTCACCCAGCGAGGGACCTCCCTGCCACACAGGATCTGAAGGGAGGGAGGACAGAGACAAAGGTTGTTATTGTTTAGCGATCACAAGGTTGTATAAAAAAAGTCACCTATTATGCAAAATCCACTTTTTCCATGTCCTTTCTACGTCAACATGTGTCCCCTCTGTGGAAAGAGATTCTGAAAGTTTTAGGAAAAAAGATTCTCTTTCTTTTTGTCCTGATCCATTTATATAAAAACCTGTCTGAAAATGAGCTGATCAGATTTTGGCCACTTTATGATGTCATAACAATGTTTTGGCTTGTGTAACCATTAGCCAATCACCAACCAAGGTAACCCCCCCCCCCCCACCTGAATCTCCTCCTAGAGCACCATTAGCCGCGTTCACACTGCGGTACTTTTCCCACAAAGGTTCATGCGAACTTAGTTCATGATGATCGCGTTCACACCAAAAAGAGCCGGTACTAAAAGTAGTTCACGCGAACCTTTTTACCCCCTCGAAAGTCCCTGCTAAAGAGCAGGGACTTTCGAGCGGCTCTTTTTTGAGAAAATAGCTATATTCCTGATTGGCTGGGCGAATTGCAAACCACGCCCCGTAAAACTCCCAAAAAGTTTTGTGAAGCCGCCATTTTATTAGCATTATTAGCATTAGCGCAGAAACGCAGAGAGACTAACTTATGGCAACACAAAATAAAACATGGGAGCGGTGGAGATGTTCTGGTGTCGGCGTTCTGGCGATTTACTCGGAAGGCTTCAGTAGAAGCTGCTGGGACTCCCAGCAGCTTCTACTGAAGCCAGTCCCCAACTCCGGGGACTTCCGGCCGGGGACCTTGGGGCGGCAGTATACGCCGTGAAGTGGTTTGCGGCCTGCCAGTAAACCCAAAGCAGAAGAAGAAGAAGTGACGTCAGCGGCTTCATTTGCCTAATCCACCCCCAGGGACTTTTTCTGGTGTGAACGCGATCTGTACTTAGTTCATGCGAACTAAAGAGTTCGCATGAACTAAGTTCGCATGAACCTTTGTGGGAAAAGTACCGCAGTGTGAACGCGGCTATTGTGTTCTTTGTAACCAAATCTCTCTCAGAGGGGAGTGGCTCCTTCTAAAGTAACAGACACTTTTGAAACAGGGCTGAAACAGAGGGGATTATGGGATGCTGCAATGATCTGTTTGGTGTTTCGAGCCAAACACTTCAGAGACATGCTTTGTATCCGAGACCTGTAATATATTGATGAAAAAAAGAGTATAATAGGGGACCTTTAAGGCTGCTTTGATACAGGGTGTATACAATTGGCAGGGTCACACTGCTCTTAACATTACATTGCATTTAGCTGACGCTTTTATCCAAAGCGACTTACAATAAGTGCGTTCGACCAACAAAATACAAACTTGAAGAAAACAGAATCATATAAGTACATCAGGCTTCATAGAGCAAAAACATTTCAAGTGCTACTCAACTGGCTTTCGATAAGCCAGCCCTTTATTAGTATATAAGTGCTTTGTTAGTAATTCTATCGCTCGAAGTGAAGTCGAAAGAGATGAGTTTTCAGTCTGCGCCGGAAGGTGTGTAAGCTATCTGCTGTCCTGATGTCAATGGGGAGCTCATTCCACCATCTTGGAGCCAGGATAGCAAACCCACGTGTTTTTGCTGATGGGAACTTGGGTCCCCTTCGCAGCGAGGGTGCAGCGAGCTGTTTGGCTGATACAGAGCGGAGTGCACGTGCTGGGGTGTACGGTTTAACCATGTCCTGGATGTAGGAAGGGCCAGATCCATTTGCAGCATGGTACGCAAGTACCATTGTCTTGAAGTGGATTCTAGCAGTTACCGGAAGCCAATGAAGGGAGCGGAGGAGCGGCGTGGTGTGGGAGAATTTAGGAAGGTTGAAGACCAGACGAGCCGCTGCATTCTGGATGAGCTGCAGAGGTCGGATGGCACATGCAGGTAGCCCATCCAGGAGGGAGTTGCAGTAGTCTAGGCGTGAGATGACGAAAGCCTGGACCAGAACCTTCGTCGCTTTCTGTGTCCGCTGGGGACGTATCCTCCTGATGTTGTGAAGCGTGTATCTGCAGCAGCGGGTTGTAGCAGCGATGTTTGCAGTGAAGGACAGTTTCTTATCTAGGGTCACACCCAGATTCCTTGCAGTCTGAGTCGGGGAAACAACAGAGGTGCCGATGTTGATTGTTAGGTCAAGAGTGGGACAATCTTTTCCCAGAAGGAAAAGCAGTTCAGTCTTGTCAAGGTTGAGCTTGAGGTGGTGAGCGAACATCCACTGAGAGATGTCAGCTAGACAAGCAGAGATGCATGTGACGACCTGGGTCTCTGAGCGGGGAAAGGACAGGATTAATTGGGTGTCATTAGCGTAGGAGTGGTATGAAAAACCATGCGGGCTATTGACTGATCCGAGTTTGTGTACAGGGAGAAGAGGAGGGGACCAAGAACAGAGCCCTGAGGGACCCCTGTAGTTAATTGACAAGGGTCGGACTCCGACCCTCTCCAAGTAACCCTGTAGGTGCGGTCTTTGAGGTATGAGGTGATGAGGGAAAGTGCAGAGCCTGAAACTCCAAGTTCTTGGAGAGTGCGAAGGAGGATCTGATGATTCACCGTGTCGAATGCAGCAGACAGGTCCAAAAGGATGCGGGTGAGAAACGGTAGAATATCAGGAGCGATAGTCTGAAGGAGGTTTGAAGGGATAGGGTCCAGAGGACAGGTGGTAGGGCCGGCAGAGGTAATGAGGGTAAGAACCTCACTTGGAGAGAGAGGGGAGAAGGAGGTTAGTTTGTGGGTGAAAGGAGGGTCTGGTGACCCAGCGGTGAGTAAAGGTGAGTCAGAAAAAGAAGAGCGAATATCATCAACCTTTTTTTCAAAGTGGTTAAGAGACACATTCAATAACAATTAATGGATATTGTCACTTTGTTTGTTTTACCAGCTGCTCATATTCACTTTGATTTTAGGTTTTTTCTTGATGATTTTGAATGCTGACCTAGCTCTGGTCACTTCTGGTGTGAGATTCAAGTAAATATGACCAGTGGATTGTTTCCTTTTCAAACATTTAAAGTGTTTTTGGTTAACATGATTTAATTAGTTACATTTTTTCGTGTTAACAAGATAAAGGATTCAGTTTCCAGTTGGAAAGGGCCATCTAAGGGCGAAGAAAATAAGTAAAAATATTCTAAATATACCTTGCACTTTAACTTATTTTGTTATTTTTAGGGATGACCTTTCTTTAAAGTCTAAAACACATTTAGCTGACATCCCCATACACAGCAGGACATTGCGTTGCTTCCATGCTGGTCCTCTCTCTTCTTCATTCACTGTTGGTAATACACTGACTGTGGATAAGTACCTCATATAACCCCACCCCAAAACATCCTAAAACGCTCCCTTTCATGTGTTCTAGGTCAGAAGACATCTGAGGGGCTAATCAGATGCAGCTGAGCTTGCTTTGGAATACATTTGAAACAATGAAACAGGAAAATACATTCTTCCATGCCCTTGGGAGGTGACTCGTGGGTAAGAATAAACAACATTTCCTGGTATTTTAGGAATACATTTAAAAAATGTAAATTTTTTTTTTTTTCATTTAGAAAAAAAAAAAAGCCAAGACATTCCAGAAAGCTCCATGACCTGTGGCAACCCAGACACAGTAAATAGTGCCTCTATGGGAGGGATTAATTCATGTACTGTAACTACCCTACTGGTTCCATATGAGGAGGTTTGCTTAGAGGAAGACTTCAGAGTCTCTGGTGTATTTCTCTTTAACCTCATTCCCTTTACAGACCAGCATGCTGGACGGGCAACAACACTGTCGCTGTTTTGTCGCTGCTTTTAATTGAACTATTCATATCTTAAACTGCACTGTAACTTTTATCCATGTATTTTTTCTTTTAATGTTTATTTTATTAGCTTTTCTTTTTAATGACTGATTTTAAATGCAATTTTCTTAATGTCTTTCATTTTTTGTAAAGCACTTTGAATTGCCTTGCGTTGAAAAGTGCTATATAAATAAACTTGCCTTGCCTTGTCAGCGTAAGGGCTAATTATCCTCACTGTATCAGAGCTCTTACAGCCTTATGGGGCGAGTGGCTTCTAAGAAAGGCTTTGTTTCCAGTCAAAGGGCTTACTTTTGCTCTTACATTTTTTGCTCGGTTTTTTTTATTACTGCCACATATTATTCCATTCTATTTCTATGTAAATATACTGCTATATTTTTTATTATTTTAAATATTTTTTAATGTTATTATAGTTTTCTTAAAATAGTTCTCCGTGTTTTAAATTTTTATGTATGCACCACGACATCTAGTCAAATTCCTCGTACGTGTCAACCTATCTGATAATACACCTGTTTCTGACATTGCAGAAGCTGCAGAGAGGCTGTTTTTTTTTTTTTTAAATGCATGCTTTTAAAAAAACTAAAGTATCATACAAAGAAGTTTATCTTGTAGTTTCCACCGTGCCATATGCAGCCAGCAGATGATACTAGAATATACACTTTGTTTAGGCTGCAGCAACTTCCTCGTCTCCTTGTGTTTTGACAGGGTAAACGTAGGCGCTCTAAAATGCAAATCACTCTGGCTTGCTACACAGATGATCTCAGAGGAGGGACTGCAGGCACGGCTGCAGTGCAGGGAGTGGACACACACGCAGGGACGTGCAATTGCTCTTAACTGGAAAAAGGGCCTCCCCCCGAAAAAAAACATAAGACCTTTTGAAAATTGTAAATAGTTTTTAATGTAAAAGAAACCAAACAATTATTACATCTAAATTGAACAGTAATTCACATCTCATAACAAAATAAGCTAAGGCGACTACTTGCATTCGGTGACTTGATTTAAAAAATGAAAACCAGGGAAATTCTTTGTTTTGCGGCCCATATCTCATTAAAATATCTAATGTTTGTAACTATTAAAGACAAAATGGGGACAATTCTGTTCTAATGTAATGTATGTAACCAGACCATTGTAACTGCTGTGCAGCCCAGACATAGGCTACTGATCAAATAGGGCCTCTAACTTAAATAAACTCAATAATTAATGAAACCAGTTCAATACGCATTATTCTTATTCTTATCATTCTTTATGAGCGCAGTAACGGTAAGGTATCTAATTACTTATTTAGTATTCCATAACTTAATAACAGAGATGGTCAAAACTAAAGTGGTAGAGACATGGCAGAAATCCTACAATGAAGCGGGACATTGAACTGTTCACCCGTGAGAGGGCGATCAAGAAAAGAGAGAGAGCGGCCCCATTGAGCGAGTTTACAGATGAAAAGACACAGAAAGACAGAAGCACAAAAACAACAAGTAGGCGCTATATTTAGGTGTTTTTTTGTAAATAACCGACGGTATCAAGAGGAAGTAAAGTCCCCTTGTTTGTCCCTTATGCCCTAACTGCCATGAGACAACTCAAAATCAAGTTTCCAAAATCCGACACTGAGCTGACAAAGTGTGTTTCCCGCAGCGAGACGCTACAATACTAATTGTGGGTTTATCATGTTGATTCGGCCACAACAGAAAAAAGAAAAACAAACTCTCGCTCTCTCCAGAGGGGCAGGTCTGCCAAAAAGGCCAAACGGGCCGTTGCCCGGGCAACATTAGCCCGTTCCTGTGCACGTCCCTGCACACACGGCTCTTATTAAAATCGACACTTTCTCACCGGAGTACTTTTCCCCGTCATTCTTAAAGTACCGATACTAATGAAACGGAGGAATCGTAACGTTTTTAATTGCAGGGTATCGCGGTACCTTTCAAGTATCGGTACACCGTGCAACACTACATGGCAGATCAGCTTTTTATAGCACAGTGTGATTCTTGATGTGACAAACAACAACTGCTTCGCATCTTTTTTAACCATTCAACTATACAGATGTCTTTAAACCTGCATTCATCATTTATTTTCTGGCCACTGCAAAGTAACAAGCTGAACCCACAACATTTGCATTTAGCCACAAAGTTGATTTGGCCAACAGTGGTTCGTTCACACAACCGGCAGACACAGAAATATTCAAAGCATTTGGAGATGACGTTCTTTTCTTTGACACCAACAATGTTTGCTCTCATTCTTAGTTTAGTTTTGCTCTTTATCTAATCCTGATAAAGCCCTTCATGGTAAATGCTACACTTCGTTCACAAGCTAACTATACACTCAAAGTTATTTCATTAAACACATGTCTGTGTTATTTCTCTGTTATGATGCTTCAGTGAACTATTTACATTCTAGGTGAGATCCCAGGAAGTCGGAAAGATTAGTGACATGGTCTTATTAGGAACAAAGTCACTTATCTAAAACTTACTTGTAGTTACTGGATATAAGCCTTATTTGAAGACATAGCTCTTGTTGATTTCACCTCATAGTTGACACTGAATAGTCGGGCTACGGTTCTTTAATGAAATACAAATGTGACACCTTGAGAATTGTTAAGAAAAAAACAAATCAAGCCATTTTCAAATGTTTCATCCACAGAGCAAGTTGCAGTTCAATGCCTTGAAATCAAGATCTGAGTCAAGCACTTCAAAGGTTCTCTCTGGAGAATCCATTGTTATGCTTGATGTTTTAATGCTGCAACAACCATGTTCTGCTCCGTCTTCTTTAAGTCAACCTCCCATATTAATGAGGTGACAGTAAACATGACAGTGGAGTCCTTAGAGCAACGATGCTCCCCTAGGGAATCAGCTGTGTCAATATGATTGTGTACATGTGTTTGTTTGATTATGGGGTCTTATATACGGTATATACGGTAGAATAGATGCATTTGTGTGTCCACATATGTGTTAATGTCTGAATGTGTCACTCTCAGTCTTGATACGTGGTGTGTAAATCTGTGTGTAGCATTTGTTTTGTTAGTGTGTTTGCCAGCTGGCTCTGCATGCCCGGGCGTGTGTCAGTGTGTGTTAATCCCCGTCTCAGTGCTAGATGCTAACTGTAAGACTCGCTGCTCATTAGTCACACCAGGGTAAGCTGATTGAACGTGCACACAGTCACACAGCTTGTTCAGTGGCTCACACTGAGAGCAGGACAGAGAAATCAAGTGATTATTCAACTGAGTGTGTCGTTTATTTCTGAAGCACATGTCAGTTTCGGTCAGCCAAAATGGTGCGGTGCTGCAGAGTGTGTGTTTTTCTAAACTTGTTTACAAGATCGTGTGGCTGTGTGTGTGTGTGTGTGTGTGTGTGTGTGTGTGTGTGTGTGTGTGTGTGTGCACTTACCTCCGACAGTGCCGAGGAGAAGTGATTGCAGTTCTTGTGCATGAGGTGGTAGGCGTTTCCTTTGTACTCTTTCCCCATCTCCTCCACGATGCGCTCCACATCCTCCTCTGTGAAGTCAGTGCTGCCCAACACTATGGCTTCTCTGCAGAGGAGAGAGGAGAGAGGAGAGAGGAGGGAGGATAGAGGAGAGCGTGCGAAGGCAGGTGTTACTAACGCTTACTCAGACGAAACATCAATGAACTCAAGACTTTTAGTTAACCTTCCTTTGTGCAATCAAGGTGCCTCATCATCACAGACTTGTACGAACAGATTCATTTGGCTAAGGATGGTGCCATTAGTTTTGAAAGCTATTTAGTCATAAACCAAAAGGGTTGGGCAAAAACTGTCAAAATGATATATATTACAAATTACTAGTTACTATGTATAGTTATGTGTGGTTCTACTATATAACCACAGTTCAACTAGTGGTGGGTAATATGTATAGCCACAGGGCAAGTGTCCGTATGACGTCGACAGTTTTCAATTAAAACTACATTTTCACAACATATCACCTTATTGTGAAACGGACTAAGATTTACTTTTGAAAAAAACACAGTATATTTTAGAGTATCAGACAAACAGAAACAGTCTGGCTATCAATGAACGTAATTAGGGTGCATGCCTAAAAACAATGCCACGGTTAAAATATTAAATAAAATATATTTTAGAGTAAAATGTATAAGATGGCTGGCAAAAAGGTCAATTAAGCTGGAATGGGATTTTCAAGATGTGTTGACCTTTTATACCTGAAATAATATTTGTATATAATATTTTGCATTGGGAGACATGCGCTTTGTATTTGACATAGAGTCACAACAGCGGGAGATATGTAGGCATTTGACCCAGATTACCCATAGCTATGGTCTACTGGTCTGCATAGAAACAGCAAGTGTGTGTGTGTGTGTGTGTGTGTGTGTGTGTGTGTGTGTGTGTGTGTGTGTGTGTGTGTGTGTGTGTGTGTGTGTGTGTGTGTGTGTGTGTGTGTGTGTGTGTGTGTGTGTGTGTGTGTGTGTGTGTGTGTGTGTGTGTGTGTGTGTGTGTGTGTGTGTGTGTGTGTGTTCAAGGCCGAGTCAGTCTAAAGCCACAGGGCAGATGATCTAGAGCAGAAGTAATGCACAGTAACCAGTACCACACACACACACACACACGCAAAATGAATTTGTTTGCAGCGCAGAGACTTTGATTTTCTGAAATGTCAGAGGGTTATATGTCATTGGCCTAAAGATCAAGCAACTTGTTGTTTTCAACCTTATTTAAATGACATCAAAACATATAATAAATACCTAACAAACTGCAGTTCTGTTCAAGGCCACAAACCAGTATGAAAAATCCCCCTGCAATCAATGTAAAACCTAAACACAGAACATTATACGCTTTGAAAACATATGGTTAGTTGCAGGAAAGTTACAACTAAATACATTTTCTTCTCCCTCTCCGTTTTCTATAACTATTTCTCGGTCCCAAAAAAAAGTGTGAAATCAAAACATTGTTCACATGCCGAGCTCTCGATGCCCGAGTTGTATTGAGTAGCTGTGATTCTGCAGCAGTGACCCGTAGCCCTCATTACAGGAAGACACCGGCTCGCTGACTGACTGTGAGACAAGGATTATTCGACTGCTCCTGTTGGGCGCAATGAATAACTCATGAACCAAACATAGAAAGAAGTCTACGGTGCTTGGCATCAAAGTGAGACTGCTCAGTCAGAGTACTAAGTAGCTCATGAAAAGCACGCTGACGAGATGACATGTATTATAAATGCTCCATGTTGCTCTGAACAGACCAGGCTACTCAGGTAATCAGAAAACACTCTTACCTGCCGTGTTGTTTCCCTGTAAACCTGTGATTCATACCGCAGGTCGGTTTCAGACCTCTTCACTCCTCCAGGCATTATTTTTGGAATTGTACTCGTACTAGAAGATGCTCACAATGACAGCACTGGTTGCTACTTCACTATATAAGACTGTAGCGTCTCCAAAAGTCTATGTCAGAGAGACTCTCTTAGAGTTTTTAAACACAAAACAGCAGCGGATTCAAATTCTCAGTTTTGGGGATGTTGTCTTACAAAGACTCTCCCGTCAAACTGGCCCAATATCTAGTCACCTGACCTGTTGCCCACAGGCTGGAAGGCTGGAGGCACACGTGGGAAACAAAAAAGACATGCGTGGAATTGCGCGCAAGTTCAACCAAAATCTCAAACTTACTTGAATTTAAAGGTCTCGCCGAGTTCTGTTGCGTCACCTGGTGTAATCTCAAAGATCCCTGAGAACGGGTACGGGTGTCCGCCATAGGCAAACTCTAAACACACAACATAACAACATTAGTGCAAATCATTCCCATGCAGAAAGTCGTAGGTTATTATTTCGCACAAGTAGCCAAATAACAACCGTAAAACGTTGAATTCTGATTGGAAAGCGTCCTTTATGAAACGCCATCCACGGGGAGTGAACTGATATGTGTGGTGTTATATTTCGGCGTTATTTTTACCTCTTCCATAGATCTCAATCCCCGAGTGAAAGACTCCGATGCCCAGAGTGGTGGTAAACTCATTGATCCAGTACTGAAAATAGAAAGAAAGGTCAATGTAACATGTTATTTGTATATATGTATCACTACGTGGATGGACACAGTTTTAACATGTTTAGTTCCAGTAACCATACAATACAACGTATGATAAAGTGTGAACTGTATATGTGAAAATGTCTCTGAAATGTGTCAGCATCTATGGAAACTCCTTTTTATTGATATGACGTAAAGTTATTTAGATTTGTCCAAAAATGTGTACCGTATTTTTGCGTTTTATCTTTAATTATTATACCATTAGTAAGGAAGATTACCAACAACCATCATTACCCGACAAGCTTCTTTTAATTGTTTGATTAAAGGTGGGGTAGGTAAGTTTCAGAAACCGGCTCGAGATACACTTGTTATATTCCATGGAATGCTCTTAACATCCCGATAGCAATGAATATCTGAAGTGCTTTGACAAAAAATCCATAAAAAAAATGTCATCTGTAGAAGCCGTAATACTGTAAAAAGTACAACCAAGGCTGGCCTACCTGCCTGTCAGCCTTCCATCAGGGCACAAACTTATCTCGTGCCCTCATTGGTCATGTGCGCGTTCGTGTGTGTTGGAGGAGGGGCTCTGTAAGGAAGTGGCAGATTTTCTCCGGTTGTGTATTTTCAAATTCTAGCGATCTCGAGCCGGTTTCTCAAACTTACCTACCCAACCTTTAAGTATATAGTTAGTGATCATATTTATTAATTTGATATATTTATAAAAATGGTGACATCCATTACAACTTCCCCAAACTTATAGTGAAGATTTCGAGTTTTTCATTTGATCAAAACAGTCCAAAATGCAAACAAGTATTGATGTAAAAGAGAGAAGAGAAGCAAATCCTCACATGTGAGAATGTTTAAGAATTGAACAGATTTTCTAAATTGTTAGAGTTTACTTTAAACAAAGTCTGTCGGTGGACTAAACGATTGTTTCAGCAGACCACAGCCCATCTCATTAACACATCAACTTTGCTTGCAAACAACTATCTGTGGCGGTTACACCACAGACAGCAGCTGGAGAGGCAGTGAGATCCGTGAGTCTCTTATGTTCACAAAATATCCTTTACACACACAAAAGAAAAAGCACACACAACAAAATCAATAATTGCATTAGCAGTGATGGCTTCATGTTTTCAGCGCTGTGCCTGGTAATGAGGACACTGCACCGCCCTCTGGCTGTTTGCACTACAGCAGCTGTGAGGAGGTTGTTCTACCTTCACTGCAAACTTCAAGTATCCTTTCTACTTGTTGCAGACCATTTCAGGTAATAACAAACTACGTTTTCGAGTTGTTGCACTGTGACTGTTCGTAAAGACTGCTGGAGAGAAGTGTCACCTTTCTGAAACTTGAGATGTGAGTAGTAAAGTGTAACATAACCAGGGTGAGCAGTGATGGGAGTTCACTCAGCTGACTTTGACCAATCGCAGGAATTTGTAAATTGATTATTAAAAAGGACACTCATACATCTAAAATAAATATGCAATATGGTCATATTCACATGCAGTTTACTTACAATAAATAATAGTAAACCAACGGGAAATTCAAGACATCCAGCAACAATCTTCATTAGCAAAGAAACCCTTGTTCTTCCTGGAAAGGTGTTTCTATGCATCCTATCTTATCAACTCTTTTATGAACTCAAAATGCATTTCTCTAACAGCTACTACATGTACTCTTAAAATCAACCCCTCAATGAACAGAAAACACATTAAGAAACTACAAATATGTCACTATTACAAGGAAAGGAAGCGTGCGAGGAAGTTACCTTTTGCTCTGTTTCAAAACCACTTTGCGTGACAAGGTAACCCAAACAAGTACCGGTACTTACAACTAAGCACCAGTCAGTCACTGCTAACTTTAACATTTGAATACTCATTGTTTGCATTATAAAGCCACGTAGTTTCTTCTTCTAGAATTGAAGTTAACCATGCCCTCTTTTTTTATAAATAATTCAGCTCTACATTGTGACAAACCTACTATAGCGCAACAGTTCAACATTTACCATTGGCAGAGCTTTTCAAGTAAAGATGATAAAGATATTGTCTAACATCAGGCGCTTGGATCTCCTCTTTAGATTTGTGAAAGAACTGAGCAGAAATAGCACTATTGATATCTGGCTTGTCTCCTCCTTCAGTTGTTTCTGTGAGTTCAGACACTGAAGTGTGTCAGCTTTCATCGCTGCTACTTTTCATCGCCTCTGGGTGTTTCTCAATGTCGAGGAAGGCTGCTCCAGAGCCACTACTTCAAGGATGCTACGTCATCGAGTCCCGCCGAAGGACTGTTCCAATGTCCAGCATACTTGGAATTCTACCGAGGACGGCGTACTTTGTTACGGGAACATTTCGAGGCTGCATATGTGTAGACTCCGCGGTCTTAAAATCCCCACAATGCTTTGCGCACGGACCATTTAAGGCGGGGCCTCCCATATGACGCACACCTGTTAGACTGTTCCACAATTCTTCATTTTCCGAGGCTAGGAAGGATTCTTGCCTCGCTTCTGAAGCACCTGACTCGGAGGTACATGTGCTACCAAGCAAGCCTCATCGACATTGAGAAACACCCTGGGTGCGTCTCACTTCGGTTATTTTTCATTTCGTCGCTCCTCGGTCTGTCTCACCGGAAGTTGATTTGTCTGCGCCATCTTGAGTACCGTCCCAGTGGCCTTATTTTTGCCGGAGGATCGAGGAGTGATAACGGAGGAGCGATAATCGAGGAACCACCAGACCATCCTCCGGTGAAATCCTCAGACACTCGCCCCGCCCCCTTACTGTGTATCGCTCACTGATTGGACGATGCAGCGCATGCACTGATCTGGCTGCTGTCAGACATCAGCTGTGCGGCGTCAGCACAAACGGACGTCGCTTCACGTGACGCTCCGGAGGAAAGGACGTCCCATTGCTCTTAAAGCTCATTTCCCTGCTTCTCGTGGTTTCCTTGCGTCTCTCCATGCTTCCCTGGTGGGAGGGACTAGACACAGGGAAACGACGCAAGTGAGGGAAGCAAGGAATCCATTTAATCGACCTGAGATGCAGCTTAGGAAGGATTCTTGCATCACTTCTGAAGGACCTGACTCGGAGGTACATGTGCTACCAAGCAAGCCTCCTCGACATTGACATCAGGCTTTTCCTAGGAGGCGAGAGCTTTAAGTGGTTCCAGACAACTGAATACTAAGAATCCACTTTAGCATTTAAGTTGCAAAAGAAGCCCACAGCTCCCAGAGGACTGTAAAAGCTACACGACTTAATAGAAAGGAACACCGTAAACACAGATACAAGTTTACTCTGCATTTAGCAATAACTCGTAATCCCTCTGAGCGGCATGTCAGTTAGACGCCCAAACACGAAATATCAAGAGCAGCCACAGGATGAGCCTCTGTGTATGTTGGCAATATTTTGAAAAAGCTAATCTGCTAGTTGAATATGCTACTCTCCCCCTCGGTGGTGCAATAAGAGTATTATCTGAGCGCTTATTACTTCAAAGCTTGTTAAAGCTCGCCTCCACCACCGCACAGAGATCATGCCTGGTACAATATTTAGAAAGAATAAAAGACAGAGAAGGGGAGAAATGGGTGCTGCAGATAATGCCTCCATACTTGATCATCATTTTCTCTGTTAAGGATTTGAATCTCAAACCATGGTGGTGAGCAAAGAGACGTGAAATGTCTTCAGTGGTTACTTGTACATCACTGCTTTAAATTCTCTAAAGGGGACACAGGAAAGCAAACAGAAATCACAAATTGATGAAAGTAAACGACAGCTTCCAGCCACACACAAAACAAAGGTATATTTGAGCAGTTTTGCGAATGAAAAGTCTGCTATGCTTTAGTATGTCAATCAAAAGGTACATTTTGGCCAAGGTACTTGATTGATTGGTTGATTTACTCCAGTCATTGATCCCAAAGCTAGACTTAAAACAGTGTTACTGAGGTTGCTCAACTAATAAAAGATCAATTTGCTAACGGAAAAGTTTCCATAAAGCAGTCATTCATTGATTAGCAAGCCTGCCCACAATGCTCTACAAACTGTTTTAGTCAACTTTCTGAAATGCAGTAGCTTTAACCTTTCTGCTACATGATGCTGGTGCTTTGTAGTGTCCTACATACAAGATACACGCATTTCTCTTGGCATGGTCCTAATTGATCCAAGGCATTATCCACAGCCAAAACACAACACAACATGCTCTCCGAGTACTTGACGCTGTTAAACCTACCCTAACACACACACTCTCAAACACACTCACAGATACAGTAGTAGAGCAGGCGGACAGGTGGTGTGCAGATAAGGCCGACTCATTAGAGCAGAGCACTAAAGCACTCAATGCTAGCCTGGAAATCCACTTAGCAGAGATGGGACCTGACGGAGGGGGACTGCAGAAGAAGAAATGGAGCGTGGTCTGCACTCCAGGCTGCACAGATATTCCTGAAAGTCACGTGACGGCATTGATCCTCAAATGCAAGTGTCTTTCTGTCTTAGCGTGAATGTGCAGAGTCACATGTTTTGCAGTGGCAGATGCTCTCTCCGTGCCACCATGCGGCCCCCCCAGCCCCCGACCAGGCTGCATTACAGTCAGCGCTCTCTGCGGCCACTGGTCATTGCTTGGTGTGAACATCTGAGACGGTGTGGGGGATCCTGCCGTGTGTGTCGCCACTCTCATGACCTCTGCCGTTGCCTCATCTCTGCAGTTTCTTGACTTCCTCTTCGATAGAAAGCCAGCAGACTAACACGGTCTAAGATTAGCTTGAGGGCAATCTGGCATCATGGTGCAACACACTAATGTTGCAATTATGGAAATTGCAGTTAGCACGATATTTGTTAAAGGCGAAATAATATTCTGAAGTAATAATGTTTCAAAAAAGGTAATTCTGTCTAATATCGTGAATCAAACCGCAATTGCAATAAAAAATTATCGCAATGAGTGATTTTTGTTATATTAAACACTTAAAGGAACATGTGCACTGTGCAGCTGTGTTATCAAGGACACTAGAAGTATCCAATAGGGGTATTGATTGATTGAATGGGGAGCAAAATAAATCTTGATCGAGACACCCTTAGCTATTGACAAAGGGCCTAAACATAGTCGCTAAGCACTCACGGATCTATATGCCAGAATTGACCAAAATGTGGACGGCATCAGTCAACCAGCAGACAGAAAGTCCTGCAGTCACTCAGAGAGCTTGCAGCCGGTTGCAATCCCAAACAGTCAGTCGGTCACTTTCCCGAGTCATGAGAGAACAGCCTGCTCAATAGACAGAGGAAGTGTTTAAAAGGAGAGCTGCAAACCAACGTCTTGTTGCCACAGCATCACTGCAAGAGTCAGGACGACGTGCACATCGGTTCTGTCACTTCAAACCCACTTCTGAAACTCAATATGGATAACAACTGAAAGATCAACGAACAGAAAGCACAAGAAAGCCCGCAGCTGGAAATTAAAGTGACACATGTGTTTGTGTTAGATATGTGTAAGAAGCTTTCGTAAGCCTTTGCTTGTGAGTGCGTGCCATCGTGGCCCCTGCAGCCATTCACATGGATGGAAGTGAGACAGAGAAAAAAAGCTCCTCAGCTTTTACTGAGAAGCAATGTTGACCGCACGCCAAGTGGAAAGCATGAGGAAGTGAAAGAAAGAGGGGGAGGGAGTGCATAAGATAGTATCAGGGATGAAATGAGACAGAATGAAAGATATGAAGATAAGTGACTGAATTAACAGCTGAGAAAGGAAGGGAGGAATAAACAGTGTAGTTATTTGGAGATAATACGAGTAGGACTTAGAAAAGACTCCCTAATGTCAGGGTGTTATGCTACTAATGTACTCTACACTGCATGCTTCCACACGGAAACATCTTTGTCCAGATTCTCAAAAGGGATTGTTCATCGAGTTGAATTCTCAACGTCGCTCCACATAAGACCGACTCTCACCTCCTGATCTCTGGCCTGTGAGGATATAGTGACCATGAGCTAAAAAGGGAACACAACAGCAATAGATCAGATTAGAAATAGAAGAAAAGGGGCAGCAGCCGGGCAGGACAAATCATGTCTTGAAAGAGAGGACGTTTGAGTTTAGTCAGCAACAAAAATATTTCTTGATACTTGATATCGTCTGATGTTTACGGTGTATACTGGTGGAAAAGGAGACAACACCATCATCACAAACATGGTGAACATTTATGACAAGTTGTGGCTTTCCAGCAAGATGTCCATCCACATTGTCCCCGAAGAAAACACTTCGACTGCCTGTGTAATGCCCCTTAACAAAACAAATGCCATTGTAATCTGTCTGCCACAGGAAATCCATATCAATCAATGATTCATCAACACATCAGTCAATCTGCACCCCTCCCTCCTGCACGGTGACAACACGGTGACTCAAATTCAACCTCTGGCTCGTTCTGTAACAAAGAGACATTTTCCTCCCGTAGGAAAAATGCCGTTTGTGTGAAATCGTCTTTTACTTTACGCTTGGTTTAGAGTCCCGTGTTTTTTGTCCTGGGTAACGTTATGTCCTTAAGAACCACTAAGGTTTCTCTACAGACTTACATGGATGAATGGATATCAAAAGGAAACACTTCAAGAAAGCGTGGTTTTACTGACCGCTGTAAATCCTTCACTTGAGTTACTTTTCTGTTTTATCAAAAGCAGCTTAAGAGGTCCAACATCCAAAAAAGCCCTGGTGTAGGTGCTTAAGTTTAAAATATTCCAAAAGCATTTAATGTCAAGAATGTGTTTGCATTTGACGCTGCCTCTCGCTGCCTTGCTCCATCGTGTGTTTGGTATAGATGAAGACATTCCTAAAAGGTGAAACTGAACTAAAAATAGCAACGTTTGTGTAATGAGAATACGCTGAATTGAAGAAAGTCCATGTGATATTATCAGAGGTGGAAAAAAGTACTCAGATCTTGTACTTAAGTAAAAGTTGAGGTACCAGAGAGTAGGAGTAAGTACAAAGATAATCAAAATGTTACTCAAGTAAAAGTAGTGGCATCAAAATGTACCATGAATAGAAGTACTCATTATGCAGATTGGCCCATTTTAGAATCATATATATATTATATGTTTTGATTATAATTATGAATGTTGTCAAAGCTGGTAAAGGTGCAGCTAGTTTTAATGACTTTGTATACTGCTGCTTGTGACTTTACTCCAGGTGGAAGTAAAGTCTGATTTAAGTGTTGATTATGTTTCACATCCTTTATCCAAATCTGCAAAGTAACTAAAAGTATTAATACATGTAGTGGAGTAAATGTACACCTTGTACCTCTGAATTGTAGTGGAGTAAAAGTACAAAGTAGCAAAACATTGAAATACTCAAGTAAAGTACAAGTCTGTGAGTGACAAAATAATGTACAAAAATGGGATAAATAAAGTATCCATCTATATATATATAAATCACCTTTTTATGATGGAGTTTGGGCTTTGCTGTTGACATGTACACGACACAACCATAATACATGGATAAAGTAGCAAAGAAGTCATCACAAATACATTTCTCTGACCCTTTTGAACCACTTACCATATCATAGACGTTGAGGATGATCGGCTCGTTGGCCATCACTGGCATCAGGCTGTTTTCTCCCCTGACGTCCCTTCCTCTCTGCGGGTCTTCCTCCTCCGCACACCCCCTACTCCTTCCTCCCGAGATACAAACTCTCGCCCTTCCCAAAATAGACCTCACTCCCTTACCCTGATCCCTGGCACTTTCACGACAGATGATCAGCTCGATATTTCAATTTCACAACCCAGTGTAGAAAAGCTTGAGGAGGGTATTTTTTTGTACCGTCCAACATCTGACTGGCTTTGTCCAGATGACAGCTGCTCGTCTTGTCACCGACTTGCTAAAAAGCTACCGAGGTCGAGGTGAAAAAGCGGACTTTAAAGGGGGAATAATGTCTTCCAGGAGGCGCGTTAACACGGAAAAATCGCAAATTCATTTTTCCTAAACGAAATACTCAGCAAAATGACATGATGCTGAGGTATTAAAGTGTATTTCCTCTCGCTACTCCCTTATTAGCTAGCTAACGGTAGCGCTGGAGCTGGTCGGCAGGATGCTATGCGACTGCTGCTGGGAGAGAAAACTGAACAGAGAGTGGGAGAGGAGCAGAGCGGTAAAATTAATTCACACTCGATTATTAAGCCTTGGGGCATTGAGCATTGTGGGTAATGTAGTTCGATGTAGACAAGTTTCTGCACACACTTGTGACTGTTTTAAATTGTACTGACTTGGGCTTTAGTCAGTGATGGAAAGATAAGATAAGATTTACTTATGTAGAAATGTACTTACCTTTTCAGTTCAAAGTACTTATGAAAAAGAGCCTTTAAAAATGTTTCTTATTAAATACATTGATAACACAAATACATTAAATACAACAGAAACGATTGATTTGGAAATTAATTGGTAAGAGGTAAAACATTTCTGCTTTCTTTCAGCTCTTTTACACTGATTACACTTAATTAGTAAAAATGTATGTTACGAATAGGGACAGGGGCGGACTGGGGGAAAAAAGTGGCCCGGGGATTAATTGACAGACAGGCCCACTTAATGCGCGGCATGTATTGGCCGGCCGGCGACGAAAGTATGTTACTTAACAAAAAACCCTATGCATTTAATGTTATTTTGGACAATTATTCATATAGTAATCACATTGAGCCCTTGAGTTGCCTAGAGCAAAAATAGTATATTTAGTGATTTTAATGTTAACAGATCATTGATGCAATAACATGTGGACCCAATTTGCCTGACTTGACACATGGAATAAAACATGGGCGACGTACGAAGCATCCTCAATGTGGGTGAGACAATTTAACAGGGGGTGTAGGCAGGTGATGGACCTCACCTCCTCTAGGGGGGTCCGGGGGCAAGCTCCCCCGGGAAGATTTTTTTTTTAAATGTCAAAGTTAAATGCATCAATCTGGTCCATTTTGAGAGCAAAATTAGGGACTAAATCTATGGCAGTCAGTAGGGGCTTGGACTGTGAGCCGTAGGGTCGCCGGTTCAAGTCCCCGACCAGACCTATTTGGAGTGTGGACTTCTACTTGGAGAGGTCCCAGTTCACCTCCTGCCCTGCCGTGGTGCCCTTGAGCAAGAAACCAAACAAGGCTGTACCTTTAGTAATGAATATTACATGTTGTGAGGAAATCTTTCCACCAATAATTCCAATAAGTAATCCAAAATGTATTCACTTCAGGTTTACGAAAGTAACTGTAATCAGATTACTCGTTTTTCAAATGTAACACGAGCTGAATACAGTTACTTGATATTTGTATTCTGATTACGTAACGCCGTTACATGTATTCCGTTACAACCCAACCCTGGCCACACCCCACTGGGCTGGGCTGGGCCGGAACACTTACAAATGTGGGCCGGTAGGATTTAGGCAAACATCGGTATTCCCGATGGCCAGTCCGCCCCTTAAGAAGACTAAGAAACAATTAGTATTATGGAAGATGGTCCAAATAGTTAAAATATATGGTAAAATGAATATTATTGGGAAACTACCCTGCTAAACCGCTATTGAGAACCTTCATTTTGTAGACCTCGATTATTTGTGAACTTGATATGCTTTGTGTTTTGTTTAAATGAAAGAGTCACAGCTACCACAGCACATGTTAAAATACAAGACGGTATGATAGCTCCATATTCAAGTTTTATTTCAATAGCCACTTTGTGTGCTGACACTGCACGTCATTCTTGGACATCTGTATGGACATTAAATGGGTATTTGCCATAAAGCATTAAGACTTGGTCCTCCTTATAATCCATCATGGTCCTTTTCCTCACTTTGTCTTGCAGGATTTGAAGAATGAACATCCAACTTTACAGCATAATGCTTTGCTAAAACCTGTAGCAAGAGGTTTCCATTGCATCAGAATCCATGTTTCTCAGATCTAAACTCATGAGCCCTGCTGGTTGTTTTCTCCCAGCAGTTCCTCCAGCGTCTCCTGGTTGGAGAACTCCTGCAGCGAGGAGTTCATCTCGTCCAGCAGGTCCTCCCCCAGCAGGAAGCTCTTCATGTCGTGCACCGTCAGCCCGATACGGTGGTCCGTTATACGGTCCTGGGGGAAGTGGTACGTTCGAATCTTCTCTGATCTGCCTTTCGTGCCAATCTGGAGAGAAAGAAAATTGATCATATAAGCCAGCGGTTCCCAACCTGTGGGCCTCCAAATAATGTGCAAAACATTATGATTTGTGTGGAAACAATTAATTATTAAGATTTGTTTTAATTTGAACCTCTTTTCCTTTCTCTTTCTCGATCATCCTTAGCAGCGGTCATTACTTGACAGCGTCCTGTACTACCGAATTAACAACGTGTCACATGTTCTGAATTGACCAATCAGAACTTTATTTAGCCTCCGTATTGTTTATGGTTGAATATGGGCCGAACATCTTTTAGATTCTTAAAGGTGGGATAGGTACGTTTCAGAAACCGGCTCGAGATACACTTTTTGTTATATTCCATGGAATGCTCTTAACATCCCGATAGCAATGAATATCTTAAGTGCTTTGACAAAAAATCCATAAAAAAATGTCATCTGTAGAAGCCGTAATACTGTAAAAAGTACAACCAATCCAAGTTTGTGCCCCAATCTGTCAGCCTTCCATCGGGGCACAAACTTATCTCGTGCCCTCATTGGTCATGTGCGCGTTCGTGTGTGTTGGAGGAGGGGCTCTGTAAGGAAGTGGCAGATTTTCTCCGGTTGTGTATTTTCAAATTCTAGCGATCTCGAGCCGGTTTCTCAAACTTACCTACCCCACCTTTAAGTGGGTCCTGAGTTGAAAAAGGTTGGGAACCGCTGCTCTAAGGGTTGGTTTCAAATATATAAAACATTAACAGGCTCCCTTGCTGCTTTTTTAAATGTATTTTACCTCTTTTTAGCAAACCATAATACATTAACTTAATCAGTTTTTACAAAGTAAAACATCACTTAAAACCTATATTTTATATTCTACTTAAATGATCACTTGCACACCATACTGTATTGTTCTGTATTGTCGCTGTGTCCCACCTGTACTTTCCGCTGGTTGTAGCGTTTGCTCGTCTCCTCCTCTAACTTCATGCTGTACAGTTTTGCTCTCAGAGCCTTCATGGCTTTCTCCTTGTTCTTTATCTGGGAGCGCTCCTGCTGGCACTCTGCAACGACGCCTGATGAACACACACAAGCATTAAAGCACTATTCTTAGGTTGGAATCTCAGTAAGGGGTCCTCATTTCATTCAGTGAGAGACAGACCCACACAGACCCACACAGCAATAAAACTCTACTTAAACTAACTTTAATTGTCAAGTTATGTGACATAGAGCCTCATGTGAGTCTTATTAGAACCGTTCTTATAAAGTTTGTCTGGGTTTTTTATGTAAATGTAGGAAACTTTCTGTATGCGTTTCCTTTGTCCATACATACTAAACATTACATTACATGTCACTTGTTAGACGCTTTCATTCAAAGCGACTTACATACTCAATACTGTGGGCAATCCCCACAGGAACAATGTGGGGTGAAGTGTCTCAGGGACACAACGACATGCTGATCCGAACACCAACGCACAACCCACTGCACCGCACACACCAACTGTTGTTTAAAACAATAAAATTAAAATAAAGTCAACAAAGGCTAAAACCTTGTTTGGGGGTCCCACTGTTAATGTCCCACTAATTCTAACTATTACAACATAAGGTGTTTACAGTGTTTACCTGTGGGCAGATGGACGATTCTTACTGCACTGTCTGTGGTGTTGACATGTTGACCTCCAGCTCCACTCGCTCTCTTAGTTTCAATCTTCAGGTCCTTGGAGTTTATCGTGAAGGAGATCTGACAGGAACACATCATCATTTACTAAAGTAACACCAGATGTGCAGAAGAACAAGCTTTCTCCTAAATATCCTACCTGTACTATTACAATTATGAACGGAGAAACAGCTTCTAAACTTTTACCAAGTCACATCCTTTTTGTTTTCCTCATATTTATAATACACACAGATTAAGCAATAAATGCCAACCATATTTACCATGTCTCCGCCAACCAAGTTGCAGTTTACACTCATGTCCAAACAAACTGTAATCATTGTACCTTATAAGACATTTGTGTGAAATTGTCCTAATTCATGTCTGGATTTTTTTAGACTTTTTTGTAAGGGAAAACAAATGTGGAGATCAGTGCCAGTTTTCGAAAATGTAGATGGACAGATGGACAACCCGAAAAAAGTAACCCCAACAACAGTCTTGACCAGAGGCCATTTGATTCTAAAATATAAAACAATAAAGATTTGAGTGCTTTTGCTTTAGTTACAACAAAGTAATCTTCTCTGACTATTCCAAAATTCTGCAATTCAGAATCATTTTCCATCCACCTGTAATGATGCCTGTCGAAAAACGCTGTTATTCCATCTTGTGAAGCTGTACCTCAGTTGGCTGGGGCAGTATAGCCACCGTCATGGTGCTGGTGTGCATCCTGCCGTGTTTTTCGGTCCTGGGAACCCTCTGAACCCGATGGACTCCGCCCTCAAACTTCATCCTCTTGTAGCTCTGAGAGCCGCTGATGCTAGCCAAGGCGCTGCGCACTCCACCTGAGCAACAAGTACCAAGAGTCAAATGTAAGATAAGATAAGATGGACCTTTATTAATCCCCGTGGGGAAATTCAGTAGTTCAAACAGCAACAGGGTAAGATTGAAAAGCAGGACAGCACAGATTCACACAGGTTAATACAATTAAAGATAAAAATAAAAATGATGAAAAACTATGAAATAAGAAATGAATTAAAATGAGCATATATACATATTGGGTCATATAAACCATGAAGTATTGGTACAACAACATGTAGAATGGTCAAATGTTTGTTTTCATGAAAGTGACTCTAATCGGTTTATTTAATATCTGTTTCAGTATTTACTTTTCCATAACAACATATTTTTGTATGTGTCTTCAATTGTCTTATTTAAACGTCATACTGTATATGGGCATTACTTAGTGACCACTCAAAAGCTCTGTGACACAGAAAGGGCTCCCCCTTGAGTTTAGGGTTAGGTATTGCAATATTGATACGAAAGTCGAAATCGGAAGGTTTTTTGCATTTTTGTGCTGACATCCTGTATCTTATTACCACCCAATCCGTACCTTCAGTCGCAAGTTATAACACAGAATGGTGTATTTTTCCACTGTCAACTTTATATAGAAGAAACAGACAAAGTGTAATTCCCACTGTGATGTTCCTGGCATATTCAGACAGTCAAAATAACAGAATCCAGACGAAGGTGTATACATGACCAGGTACTGTTATTTCGAAAACTGACAAGCAATCCAGCTCTCCTAACATTATGTTATCCTGAGTCCAATTGTATCCTAAATTATACTCTAACCTAGTAACGGTTTTTGCACGACTGTTACATAAATAGTATTACCAAAGTTAAGCTACACATTCAGTCAGTTGCTGTTCTATTAGCAAAGGTTTTAAGATATCGACCACTATGATGTTGCCCCCCAAATACAATTTGGTGAAAATGTTAAGTGCTGGAAAATGGTTTATAATGATTTTTCGTTACCTGACTCTATAATGCGGCTAAAATCACAACAAACTGTGCCCACTAACCTAAGTCATTGGTCATGTACTCCAAGACGTCGAAGGACCAGCCATGGTGATGAGCATATCCCTGGTACATGTCAAACACCTTCAGAGGAGAAAAGACGAGTCGGCATGTTAACATACAGGTTTGTTGCAAATGACTAATTCACATAGATACGACATTTTGAAATGCAATATTTTTCTCTATATAAAAAAATATGTAAAGATTTTCTTATTCAGTTATTTTTTCAAAAGGCCCACTATCTAATAAAAACAAATACTTCCAGACCTCATTGGTAAACAGCATTGCCTCCTGACCCCCGACACCGGCTGTGACCTCCAGCACGAGGTCGCTCAGATCTGCCTCCTCCTCAGGGATCAACAGATTCAGGATCTGATTGGTGAAGCAGGTTAATATGAAAGAAAGTTAAAACAACATCAATGAAACATCTAAAGTGGAACAAGTACAGGACGATGAATCAGCAATGGATAGCAATTGACTTTTTACTGCAACATTACTTTATGCTGCAAACTAAATACCTCTTGTCTAATATCTTGTATTTCTTGCAAACATCCTTCACTCTCCAGCTCTGCCAGTTCTCGCAGGGCTGGGTCTTCATCTATGAGGAGAAACCAAATGAATTCAATGATGCAGTGATATATAGTATTTGTGCCATGTGATGATTTATTGATATCAACAGTTAAAAAGATCAAAAAGTAAGAACTGAATTAAGATTGATAGTTCATATTTGTATTTTGAGAATTGCATTGTAGATATCATCAATTAGATTAGATTCCCTTATTGTCACTACACAGAGTACAGCAAAATCCCAAGCATTCCCGATGGTGCAATCACACATAACAGAATCAGACAGTATAAGTATCATTTTGACCATACAAGCTAAAACGTTTAATATAATATATAAAGTGACTATAAATTGGACCTATGATACATTGAACAGTACGCTTACAAGACAATACAAGAACAATACGGCCAAGGCAGTAGAAAATGTCAATAATAATAATAAGTCAATAAGTAAGTTATTGTATATGTATCTATCAGTGCAGTTAGAAATAAATATGTGTTCTATAAAAACGGTATGAGGTAGAATATAAGGTGATGATAATTGCAACTATTCACAATGACATTATAAGTAAGTTGTAATATCGAGTGGTATTTAAAGGGCTTGCTACAACGCCTCACCTTTCAGCAGTGCTTCGGTCTCAGCCATCTCTCTCTGCTTGGCGTCCAGCTCTCTGATGCTCTGGATGAGAGGAGCCAGCAGGGACACTTTGGTCCTCTTGGACATCAGCGTGTCCTCACTGGACTGCTCCTCTGGCACACCGCTGTTGGCTGCTCTCAAACATTCATTGTACTCCGCCTCCATCTTCTTCAGGTATTCCTGCAGGGATGTCTTAGAAAAAAGCTCATCCACTGAAAGTATCTTGGCCACCATCAAAGGTGTGCCAGTGTGAAGAGTTCTTGTAGTTCTGCCACAGCGATGATCGGTGTGTCGAGGAAATCTGACAGTTTGGCTGATGGCATTTGGGGATTTTTGTAAACAAGGTATCCACAAGCTGTAGACACAATCATTTCCTCTTGGAAGAAGGTGTATGGCTCTTCTGAAAGCCATTGCGTGAAAAGATAATCTGATTTGTTGTGAAGATTCACTGAGGGGTCAGATCAAGATATGATTTGGCTTTTGCAAAGGATCCTCTCGTCCGGGAGCAAACATTAGCCAAATTCCACTAGAAAAATGTGGTATTTTTTCTTTTCATTTGTAAAAAAAAGTAATACATGTTCTTACAATTGCTATGTTAAGATAGATTCTGTTTCCAATCAAGTCATTCTAGAATTCGGCATCATTTTTGTAATGATAAGCAGTGTTTTAAATTGATACAATTGTATATTCATTAATAAGTTTATGTCGCCAACAATGTCTGGCCATTTGTCATGGTTTCCAGCGAATTAAGACCAATACAGCTAAAACAGGAAATATCTTTTTGAATTTATAAAAAGCTGCTATGGCTATTAACCTACAAAACAAAATGATAGCATTGAGAAGGTAATCAACTCAATGAGGGTTTCTTTTGAGCTAATAAATCATCTTAAAATCCAATTACAAACCTTAAAATGTCTCCATTAGATATATCCTGTTACCGGAACAGCAGTGTGACTATAAATAACAAAAATGTGGTCATAAATTGTCTCAAGGCAGTCTAGCAACTGATTGTTAATAGTTGTTATGAAAATATGTTTCCTTTTACCACCTTGCTGAAGGGCGCAGACATATTGAATGTAGTACGCATGCGCAAAGGGGGTAAGCTCTTCTTCTACGGAAAATGACTGCAGACTTCAAATCCCTACAGACCCCCCTGCAGGGGTTCGGTTTGCAAGTTCGTTTTCACAACATGTGAGTGTGCTTTTGTCTTGAGAACAAGCGTTTTCAAGACTTAAAATAATTTCCCCCTGGCCTGACATATAATGGTTCCTACGAGAAAGTCTGTAGCCTGACACTGTAAATCCTGTCTATACCTTCTTATTATACGTCCATGGTCTATACAGGTGTTGCTAGCAAATAGTAGGAATTCTTATTTTCATTACGTATTTTTGTTGGTTTTAGTAAAACAGTTTTTTTCATTTTAAATATCTTTATACCTTCTTTGCCTAGTTAATTTTTATGATTTTATTATGTAATATTTTACTTATTTCATTACCATTGTATTATATTTTATTATTTGTATTATTATTTCATTACTATAATTATAATGTTATGTTGTGTTGTACACGTCATTATAGATTTTTTAAGAATTATTTTTATTGTTTTTGTATTCAGTTCATTTTTTATTGTATTTTTTATCATATTCTTTTTAATATATTTATATTATCTTATGTTGTGTTATTATTATTTTTGCATGTATTTATCAAAACATTTTCTTTCTTTTTTCATTATAAGTTTTTGTATTATTATTGTTATTATAATTATTTATTTAAATATGATTCATATTAATTATTATTTAATTATTCATTGTTTATGTATCAATATCACTTTTTTATTTAATTGATTTATTCATTGTATTTTTACTTGTCTTTATTGCCATTTAAATTTGTTAGGAATTTATTTAAAAAATGTGTTATTATTATTTTGTTATAATTAATAAATATATAAATGTAAGTTAAAATACATGTAGAAATACATTAAAGATATAATAATGAAAGTTCTGTTTTATTCTCAACTTATATTTTTTATTTATACATTTATTTATTTATTTACATATTTATACATTTTTTCTTATGTTCATTTAATCCTGTATTTATGCATTTATAATAATAATACGTTTTATTTATAAAGGAGCCTTTCTAAGCTTTCAGGTCGCCGTACAAGGTACACAAAACAAAAACAACACAATATCATCAATAAAAACAGAGGATATTATACATTTGTGTATCATGTCATGCTCTGTTCTCCATACCCGTGTGCTCGTTCTGTGCATAAAGGTACAAATTCACTCCAAATCGCCTCACAGCGACACCTATAGTTGGGTCTTCGATGTTCCAGAAACATATCGGTGGTCCAGAGGTCTATTCATTGGTTTCCCCCTCAGGTGCTCAAGGTACAACACCCATGGGAGGGACTTCTTTTGTCGTTTGCTATGCTGATGTTAAATCTGGAGAAATTGTCCCCACCACTTTTTCTAACAAAGTGACGCTCATGTTTTGTAACCTTATGCACAACGCATGGGGTCAGTTGCCAACTGTGATTGTGCTGTCTCCTACAATTGTAATGACTGTGAGGACTTGCAAATTGTATTGATGCTAGGATCATCATTTCATTAGCATTATACACATCAGTATGCAAAGATTATCAGTGTCAGGTCAGAAGGGGAAGCTTACGTATCTCTCTCTCTGTCTGTGTGTGGTACTGGCACTTCAGAAGGTATTTTCTTTTCAGTTGTACTTGTTTGTCCAACTTCCAACTTCACTTTGTTGTTGTCTAAATATGTTGGTTATGACTGGGAGAGGATTTGGCACCCTTGTTGTATTTGCCTCTGCATTTGCATTTGTATTTGCATCTGAAATATTTAAAGTAACCAACTACATCCTGCAACCCCCCTCCCCTGCCTGGTTTCAATGAAAGAGCCACTTCACACATTCCAGGTGGGGGTGTGAACTGGACTGTCCTGTGAATGCAGTCTGTCTGTTCTTCTTCTCAAACAGTGGGATTCCTGACAACAATTAGAAGTAGGCAGCTAAACAAATATCTGAAATATCATTTTCATCACTTCCAGCAGACCCTTTGAAAATATATCATTAATTTCACATAATAATTGTAATCAGAATCATACGCAAGATACCTTCCCCCTTTATATACATGCTCTATATACATTTGTAAAAAGTCAACTGTCCATCAGATCGTTTTTAAGGAACATCAAACTTGTTGAACATAACTTTAAAATGCTTCATTTTAGTGAAACTGTTTCAGGAATACTATTTAAAGATGTTTCAATTGTATTTACGTGAAAACCAACAGGTCGATGTATCATGCACTCCCTTGGCATTAGTTAGAAGTAGATAATTAATTCGTTTTTTTAAGGTTTACCATCAACAACCTCTCCAATATTAATGCACATATTCTGTAACACCTTGTAACACTCAATTCGGCTTACTACTTTTTGTATACTTCAGTACTGTATATGACACTTTTTGTACAGTGCATTTTCAGTGTTTCACATCGGATGGGAAATAGGAAATACCATTGAAACCACGTCGACTGACTGCGCGCTGACATCACTTCCTCAAAATGTTAGAACCTCAAATCCCATTGGTTGATATGGTTTAAAGGGACACACTCCCGCTCGATGTGATTGGTTGCCGCATTTTGCGCACGGATTTCAAATAGAATCAGAAACTGGCGGATGTTCAGTTGAGGAACATTTCATTTGGAATTGGCAAACACAGGAGTCAGACGAAAGATAGCTCAGCGGTAAAAAGGAGGGAAGCGAGGGTCAGCTTTGGATAACGATATTTACAAGCCTAAGGTAAGAGCCTTTGCTTAATATCCTATGAACTATGAATTGCTAATGTTATTATCAAGTATTAGGATGTTCTGTCAGCTTTGTTAATAGCATTGGAACTTTAATTTAGCTGGATTAAGATTAATAAGTGTTGGTTAAACGTTGAGAAATGCATATTATATGAACAATCTCAGCCGAAAATATACTGCATTTCAGAGTATAATAAGAACCTTAGTTTGAGTTCTGAATGCAATAGTACAAGTAATAAAAGCTAGCTACTTGGTTAGAAGCTACTTCCCATGCGTCCCACTGTACGCGCGTAAATGCATGATTATAGTGATAACTTCGCGATGTATTTGATATGAAGCACTTATCTCGTAATGTTCAACATATCATAGTACAATATACACGTAATGTAACTACCCACTTATTTAGCGTATGCATTTAAAGACTGATATAGGGACCTGGGTACGTTCACGTCACCGATACGTTTCCGCCAAATCTAGGTACATCGCGCCAAAATCAATTATTTGAAAAATGATATAAACTAAACTATCCCAACCATGTTAAACGTTAATAATACAAGTTTAACTGCAATATAGTCACTTCTTATGACTTTCTCTTATGTCAAGAAACGCATTAGTTACCTTCGATTAGCGGGGAGCTAGGTTGGCTTGCACAAGAGCAGGCAGTCAGATTGAATATTTGTTTAACTCCAGATTTGTCTTTTTTATCCAGATATCTTCATGGTGCGCAGTGTGTTTTACTGTCGGAAAGTCATCATGAAATGCCCTCACTACGAGTATACAATGGCCAACAATATGGATAAAAGCGCTGCAGCAGACTCCAGGGTGCTTCACCTAAAAGCTTCCCCAGTGAAAGAGCCCCTCCCCCTCAAGTCCCAGCGCCCACCTGCTGGAGTGACCACAGAGTTGTTCTCTCATAACAACAACACCACCAAAGCAGTCCACAACAAGGAAAACAGCACCAACAAAGAGCATGACTGGACTCTGGTTGAAGCGTTTGAGGACAGTGGCTATCTGTCTCTGCAAAATAGTCATGATAATGACTATTATGATGATGATAATGATAATCATGGGGAGGAAGAGGATGAACACATCCATAATATACCAGCAGCACCCCTGCCACCTTCAAATGCAGCGAAGCATAAAAAAAAGACAACTCCAAATAATTCTCCCACTAAATGTAAAGGAAGGACTGACTGTAACCGGCAAGTTTCTCTGGAGGTAGCTTCTACTCCTGTGGATTGCCATAAAAGGAGAACAGTGGCATACTCGCTGTCATCCACCCCGTCCGAGCATCACAATAACCCCAACCTGCCCATACTGAAGTTCCAGAAGACAGTGTGTGAAGAGCTTGCCAAGAACTATCGTAAGAATAAGAGGTGAGATAATTACGCATATCTGATAACAAAGACTTTCCCTGCTCCGATTTGCACACAATAGATAACACACAGACCTACCCATTCTTAATTAGTGTGCATTTAGATGTGGGATAGTATAAAAGGTTCTGCTTTTGGGATATCTTCCCAATGATAATAGGGATTTTGTATCCGTCATTGTTGCATATCTAGTGAGACATTTGAAAGGTTAGGACCATAAACAACTACCATTCCCTACCAGAATCAAAGCTGGCAGACATGCCTGAGATCAATTTTGGAGTCTCATTTTACGGGGCCACTCTGCTAAACCTAAACTAATGTCAAATTTGATTCCTTTTTTCAGTTAGACTTTAATGACAATGTACAATCGTCCTCCTGTGTCTCAGGTATGACTGGAGCATCGTCAACAAGGTTGCAGAGCGTCATCTTTTGGATCGGGTGATCGGAGGCCATATGGGCCAGGAGTACATCGACGTGTTTTCGTGTCTTCTGTCCAGGAACATGAGAAGCATCCTGACCAACATCCTGGCCCTGCTGGGAGACATGGACCTCATCAGGTAAATTACAAGTGCTTTACTATGTGGCAAGTTGTGTCGACACAAAACCCATCTAGATGCTGAAGTAAAGAAAGTTTACTTTTGTTTATGTTATCAGTTAAAGTCACAGCTTATAGTTTAAGACGAAAGCGTTGGAACTATTGTTGAAATGATTACTACGTTTTTTTAAGTTTAGGAAACTGCACACAAGTGACAACACGTGAACGTTGAGATGTTAAAACATACTGGTCAGAAATAGTTAGAAATTGTACTTTTTAACATTTTTATTATTATAGTTACCATTTTTCTCTTGTGTAAAGTCCTCATACATTTACCTTTTCCCCCTCAGCTGTAAGAAAGTGAGCAGGACATGGAGGAGGTTCATCTGTGAGGATGCAGCAGTTCTGAGCAGGTGTCAAAGAGCTGAGGAGGCACTCAGGGTGAGGACATCACACAAGTGTACACCCTTTGTAGGACCAAGCACTGAGTTGTGCAAGAATTTTGCGTTGTTGTGCCTCTGGCCATCAGTGAGATTGTTGCTGAACAACTTACTCCATATGTTTTTCATGTTCTAATGTGTTTCCTTTTTCTCGTTTCTCAGGAGTCAAGGAACTCCACGAGGCAACAGGGCTGTGGTCTAACGAGAGATTCAGTTGTGTCCAGGATGGTGTTCTCCTGCATGCAGACCCTGGCCTTACCAAGTACCCCATCTTCTTCCTCCTCATCGAGCTGCAAGGTCAACAGACGTCCTGCTCACTCTCAGAAAGACATCATGCCCCATCAGGCCTACACACGCTTCAATGAATACATGCAGGTAAGAATTTGTTTATAAATCAGAATAACTAGTGCAAGAACCCATCAAACCCAGCATTTCTGAATATAAATGTGTACTGCTAGTATAAAAGCATATTAGGAGGGACACGCAACAGCCCCTTCTTAAACAGAGATTTCAATACATGCCAAGAAGAAAATAAAGCCTGTGCAATGGATTTTCCTTTATTACTCTGAACCAAACAATGGCAGTGTATTGTAATGTTGCCCCAGAGTAGGATTTGAGATGGCAAAAGAAGGCGTAACATTCAACACAACTGTGTTGGTGTGTAGTGTGTACAGTCTATCCCAGCTGCTGTGGTGTGACTTTCAATCGGGTTCACTCTGTGGAAAATACATTACATTATTTGGATTCTAGTTGTGGCGGCTATATTCCCATTGAATACGGCTAAACTTCGCTCATTGTTGTGACGCGTATAAATAATAAAGTCTGTACTAAACTCGATGTTTTAAGGATATTTAATATTGTAAATCAAAACAATAAACAGAATCATACGGTCAACAAAATATATCAGAGCTAATCTCACCCCCATTGTCATGCTACCAAACCTGGTGCCCTAAATACCATTAACCACACCCATGTGACAATCACCGGAAACAACCAACAGGGTTCCCGCGGAGTCTTAAAAAGTCTTACATTTGATCATTAGAATTGAAGGCCTTAAAAAGGTCTTAAATAAGAAAGGTCTTAAATATGATTTAGATGGTCTTAAAAATGATGGGATTTGAAAGGTACTTCTGTGTTGTGGGGGAAATGTCCGTGCTGCAAAGTAACCAGTACGTAAGACCCTTTCAGTTCCCCCCAACAATTTGTATTGAAATAAATCAACATGGAACCAGTAATGACTAACTTTATTTCCCCCGGCCCCTTATCAGAGAACACCCAGCTAGTAACCTAGCAACCAAGCTTCAGCTAGCGGCAGTCAGAAATTAGGTATCTTCGAATCTACTTAATATGGGGACGTGTAAGTTCAACCGTATTTGGTTGGAAAACATCGAATTTAGTGCTTGGTTGAAACCAGTGGAGGGGAACGTGTTTGAAGCCCGCTGCCCCTTTTGCAAACAAAATTAGCGGTTGTTTTGCTAATTTAGCGTTCGCTAGTGCAGCTACTCCCGCAACAACACCGGGGGACCTCCGGGCGACATTTGAGTCTACGTCAACCCTAAAAGCGGAGGGGCTGTGGACGCTAAATACCGTAGCTAAACGCCAATCATACAACAGCATGAAGACGGCAGAACTCTGACTATAGCTCTTGTCACTCACTCACACACACACTTTTTGTCTAACATAGTTTTGTGTACTGTTATGTTCAGTCATCGTTCTTATGTTGAACATGAATACGTTTACTTTGTAAGTAATTATGGGACGTATTTCTTCTTTCCTATCAATTTTTATACTTTCTTGCCGTGAAATAGGGCTTAAATTCTATTCAAAGTGGTCTTAAAAAGTCTTACATTTGAGTTGGTGAAACCTGCAGGAACCCTGAACCAATTACAAGAGTGTGTGGTGTTAACAAATAATGAAGATAATGTAACTATAAACACAGGCTACGACAGCCTTTTGGCTCCTACTCGTTAACTAGTGTTAACATGAATTTGTCTTGTGTTCTGTCCAGGCGGCCAGCAGTCTGAAGACGCACGAGTCTCTGCGCCCCTGCAAGCTCTGTGGCGCTCCAGCGACGCACCTGTCCGAGGTTCGGAGGGCCACGTGCACCAGCCTCAACTGCCAGTTCGATTTCTGCACCTACTGCCAGGAGAAGTTCCACGGCTCGAACCCCTGCAGAGTGGTGAAGTCCCGATCCCTCTTTTCCACCCCGAAGACGACCCCGATCCTTCTAGGCAGCGCTCGCAGCAAGAGGGGCATCCGGCGCCTGTGATGGAGCGCTACGGGGGTTTTATTCTCTGAATGTTTTAATGTCCTCGGTCAACGCTGGCTCCCTCCAAAGCTCGGACAGCGAGGAATGTTTTAATGTCCTCGGTCTACGCTGGCTCCCTCCAAAGCTCGGACAGCGTGGAACGTTTTAACACAAGCTGGACTTCTAATTGTGTCACTATGGCATTAAAACTTTGACACGCAGAACTCCGGCTCTACGCAACTGAATCGACGTACTGAAGCACTTGATAGCGCACTGCTGGGACAATCAACCAGAGAGCATCACCTTACGAAAGCTGTGGTCGTCTGTGAGCGACATACACAACTGATGCCAAAAAGAAGAAAGAAATGCAGATTGGTATGCTTTAAGTTGTGCAATTTTTATATTTGTTTTTAAAATGAAATGTATATACATATATTGTCTATTTTAAATAGTTTTGTATATGTTTTTAAATAAATGTTGTTCCTCAGGAGGTGTTTAAATGTTCATATTTACTATATGTAAATAAATGTTACATAAAACTGATCTTGTTTTTTTTGTTATTCCTCAATGACACTTATCCTAGAGCTGAAGTTTGTCCAGTCAGTGTAGTTGTGGAAAAAATAATCAGCCACTTGAGTTAGTACATGAAGATATGCTTTAAAAGTAACCTTAGATAACCAGTGGCATTTGTGACTTCTTAATGCTACAGTTATAAATACTTTACATTTTAGAAGTTTTACAGAATTGTTGGCAATTTCAAACAGTTGAGGGGAAAACAGAACTGTTGCTCTATTTCTAACATGAGTGTATTATCTTTTTATCAGCTTAAGAACTTTAAAAAATGACTAAAAGTTAAATGTGACTGGTCATTTTTGACATGGGTTATTTTTGTTTAAGTGAATGCATGTTGGGGTTTTTACGGATTCTCAACTTGGATTTAAGTTTCAGATTTTACTGAAGAAAATGTAAGTAGTCATGTTTAGATGTCTACAGCAGAGGGCAGCATAGTTTACACTTCTCAGGGTAAAGGATTCTTCACTGCACTCTGACGATGGCACACAGTTTGACAAACGGATGCATAAACAAATGCATATCAACACGAGTTGGAATTATTAGCTGCCTTGAAAAGCACTACAAAATATCACTAGTGTATAACCAGGGTGTCCGTGGGGTCTTAAAAAGTATTACAAGTTGATAAATCAATTAAGCGAAATGAAGGCTATTAAAAAGTATTAAACGGCATTTTCCAAGGTATTAGATTGTGTAGCTTGTTTTCAATAAGTATACAATTGTCCAAAGAGGTTGTATTCTACAGTGTGCCTGAATGTAATCATTGCGTAGATGTGTAGTGTGATTCTATGTAGTTTATTTATGGCATCCCGTTGGATTTGACGTCATCTGAACAGGACATTGCGCGCTCACTGCTCGATAGCGCGCGAAGGTCCGTTAACGCCGGTTGTTAAACAACATCGTTATGGGGAAATGCAAGTTTGCGTCCAAATGGTTGGAAGACAAGGAAGAAGGACAATCAATACTGTGTATAGTAAATGTGAGGTAAAGTGTGTCGCCAAGGTAACCGGTTAAAACTCAAAGTGGCGATCTTAAAATGTATGGAAAGGGTTACATTTGACTTCACGATTCCTGCATACCCTGGTCTAAGACCCTGTGCTCTATTTCCAACATGAGTGTATTATCTTTTTTTATCAGTTTAAGAATTTAAAAAAAATGACAAAGTTAAATGTGTATTAAGATTGGAGGACTGGTCATATTTGACATGGGTTGTTTTCTTTTAGTGAATGCACGTTGTTTTTTTTTACGGATTCTTAACTTGGATTTTAGTGAAGAAGAAATGTAAGTAGTCATGTTTAGACGTCTTCAGCAGAGGGCAGCATCGTGTACACTTCTCAGGGTAAAGGACTCTTCACTGCACTCTGATGGTGGCACACAATTTGACAAACAGATGCATAGACAAATACATATCAACATCACGAGTGAGAATTGTTAACTGCCTTGAACAAAAATGAAAATATGACTAGTGCATAACATACTGCCCATGCTGGTTGCCCATTACATTTCCATCCTAATGATTTAGTGTCAAAAAGCGTTACATGTGGAATAAAAAAGTTAGTTTTGATTTGGTCCGTCTTGGTCAGTCTTTGCAAATCCTCCAACTTTACAAGCAGATTATTTGAATAAATAGAACTTTTCTGTCAAGTACATAATGGCACAAAGTGTACTGTGTATTTAGGATTATTTTGGCTCCTGATAAGTAATTCAACGGTAGAAATGATTAACATGTTTTATAGGTCACGCAAGCCCTCCTATTATAATAATCATGCACTCACAGTATGCCAGTATACTCAGGGGCGGACCTAGCACATTTGGTGCCCTAGGCGAGCTTCACCACTGCGCCCCCCCCCCAAAAAAAATCAAAACATCTTAACAGTTATACAGTAAAGTAAGGCAAGGCAAGGCAAGGCAAGTTCATTTATATAGCACCTTTCAACACAAGGCAATTCAAAGTGCTTTACAAAAAACGAAAGACATTAAGAAAATGGCATTTAAAATCAATCATTAAAAAGAAAAGATAATAAAAGAAACATTAAAAGATAAAGGTTACAGTGCAGTTTAAGATGTGAATCAATTAAAAGCAGCGACAAAAAGAAAAGTCTTCAGCCTGGATTTAAAGTAGTCAGAGTTGCAGCGGACCTGCAGGTTTCTGGGAGTTTGTTACAGATAATTGGAGCATAATAACTAAACGCTGCTTTACCATGTTTAGTTCTGTCTCTGGGGACAGAAAGCTGACCAGTCCCTGAAGACCTGAGAGGTCTGGATGGTTCATAATTTAGCAGGAGGTCAGAAATGTATTTTGGGCCTAAACCATTCAATGCTTTATAAACCAGCAGCAGTATTTTGAAATCGATTCTTTGACACACAGGAAGGCAAGGCAAGTTTATTTATATAGCACCTTTCAGCACCAGGCAATTCAAGGTGCTTTACAAAAATGAAAGACATTCAGATAAAGGCATTTAAAAACAGTAAAAGATAAAAGAAACATTAAAAGAAAAACAAAAAATGAAAGACATTAAGAAAAAATACATGGATAAAAGTTACAGTGCAGTCTAAGATATGAATAGTTCAATTAAAAGCAGCGACAAAAAGAAAAGTCTTCTTGCTGGATTTAAAAGTAGTCAGAGTTGCAGCGGACCTGCAGGTTTCTGGGAGTTTGTTCCAGATACTTGGAGCATAATAACTCAACGCTGCTTCTCCAGGTTTAGTTCTGACTCTGGGGACAGGAAGCTGACCAGTCCCTGACGACTTGAGAGTTCTGGATGGTTCATAATTTAGCAGGAGGTCAGAAATGTAATTTGCATAGCTATGGTAACTTATTTTGTTGGAAGCCTGTGTAAAGACTTCAGAACAGGAGTGATGTGATCCACTTTCTTAGTGTTAGTGAGGACTCGAGCAACGGCGTTCTGAATTAGCTGCAGCTTCCTAATAGATTTTTTAGTGAGACCTGTGAAGACACCATTACAGTAGTCCAGTCTACTGAAGATAAAAGCATGGACAAGTTTTTCCAAATCCTGCTGTGACAGTACTGCACCTTTATTTATTAAAAGCAAGAACAAGAGCTAATAATAAATGTAAAGTGCACACTAAAGAATTAAAACAAACAACTTAGCTAACAAACAATAATAATAACAATAACAAACAATAAAAGAATGTGCAAATTTGCTTTCAAAGAAAATTAAGAAGAAATGTAAAATATGTTACACATATCAAATAATCAAAATATAATATGCTAAATAAACAAACAAATAAATACAAAACCTTTCACCTTGGCACGTTTCTCTTCTTCTTTTCTTCTGTTTTTATACTGCGCCCCGGATGGCTTTTGCCTCTTCATAGTTCTCTAACGTTAGTCTTTCTTTCCTCAACGCTTAATTTTATAAACACTTGACCGATACCCATCAATGCACAGCGCTCAAGCATGTTCTGACTGTGAACACCTAAAGCCGAGGCTCTTAGACCGACCGACCGTTTTAGATTTTTGGCTCATTTCCCCTTATGTTAGAATATTGTTTTTGTATGTAAGAATAATGGTTGCAGATATAGAGGGGTAAAAAAAGTAAAAGTAAAAAAAAAAATGTTTTTTTTTTTTTTGGGTCTAATTTTTGGCGCCCCCCTCTGGGAGGCGCTCTAGGCAACCACCTATATCGCCTGTAGGAAGCTCCGCCCCTGAGTATACTACAGTATAGTCATTGTACATTGTGTTGTATTATAATGCCATATGCAGCACCAACTTGTGCTTTTGCAAACTAAAGTGTCTGCATATTATACGAGTTATTCTCAACGGAGACTTTTCACATTATAAATATGTTGTATTCCTAAACATCTGAGCTGAAACCTGAGGAAAATACCTATAAAACAAACACAACATCTATTGAAAAAAGATTCCCAGGATAACAAATCTGGTTTGCTTGCATCTGTCATCACCTGTTTAGGAGAGCTACGGAGCTGCAAAGAGCATCAGGGACATCAGGTAGTTACCTCTGACATTTGCAGGATGCCCCATTTGACCATTCAGTAAACTTTCACTCATAGGTCAGCCGGATGTCCTGTGACGTGGGAGAAAAACAAACTGCAGGAGGTATACCGGTATGTATAACTCTTATACATGTCACAGTTAGTACGGTCACATGTTTCCAGTTGAGATTAATCGGTTTCTGCTGTTACTGCAGGTGAATAAGGGCAAATAAGCAATAGCTGCGTTCGAGCACTGACACACATGCACAAACACACACAACCTTACACGTATTCTCTTCTGAACTCAATGATGCCTCCAAGACGAGTGAATGAAAAACAGATCATGATTTTGTGATATTAAAGGTGGGGTAGGTAAGTTTCAGAAACCGGCTCGAGATACACTTTTTGTTATATTCCATGGAATGCTCTTAACATCCCGATAGCAATGAATATCTTAAGTGCTTTGACAAAAAATCCATAAAAAAATCTACCTGCCTGTCAGCCTTCCATCGGGGCACAAACTTATCTCGTGCCCTCATTGGTCATGTGCGTGTTCGTGTGTGTTGGAGGAGGGGCTCTATAAGGAAGTGGCAGATTTTCTCCGGTTGTGTATTTTCAAATTCTAGCGATCTCGAGCCGGTTTCTCAAACTTACCTACCCCACCTTTAAGTGAATTTGTATATTATGTTCTTTTTCAATATGCTCCACTCTTTTACTGATACACTTCCTTTTAGTCAACTAGTGTTAACAGCAACAACAAAAAACAAAGCCGCAGCAGTTATTAGATTGAGGTACATTTTTAAAACAAAGGCCTGACAGCATGTCTGATATAATTAGTAAGGATGTAACTGATTTGTACAGCATTTTAGTAGGATAGTAGTATTTTAAAGTCAGACCCTGCAATAGAATAAATCAAGTTTTTCAAGTAACTCAACTCTAACTCACTCGCTCAGCATCATCAAGGTTATCTTTTAGGAATATGAGCATGTCCACATTTCCAGGTAGAAGCTGGGATGTTTGGGCGTTTACAATATCCCCTGCTGTGGAAAAAACTCTCTTGCTTGGTACTGATGTTGCTGGGACGGAGAGATATGCTTTGGCCATGGGTGACAGCAGTGGGTAAAACTGTGCATTGTCTCTCCACCACTTCAAAAACAATACCGTTTTTGCCAAGAAGGTGAGGCTTATTGACAGGGCGAGATATAAATATGCTGTTGGTACTTGTCAATGTCTCTAGGTATGTACATGTAGCCCTGTAAATATGATGTCCTTTTGTGTTATCTGTTTTATGTTCATGTTGTAACCTACTTGCTGCCATGTTGGACAGTTCTCCCTTGAAAAAGAGATTGATGATCTCAATGGGATCTGGTTAAATAAAGGTTTAAAAAATAAAAAATTCGCGGTAGATTTTGTCAGTGTCACGACAGTATTGAGACATTTATTTACCGCGATATTCAATATATCGTTACATCCCTAATAATTAGCCAATGTGGGATATGTAAGTGTCAGTGTACAAGAGCCATAAATACCAATACATAAATACAGAGATACTGAATAAACTGAATGTTGAGATTGTCCACCAGAGCCTCAATGTCATGCTCAGTAAATTTTGTTGACGTTCTTTACAATATAAAATACCTTTATGAAATATGTCTATGTTGAAAGAAACATCTTAACTAACCCATATCATTATTTGCATCAGCTGCAACAAATCCCCTAATGTGTTTATCTTTCAACTCCAGGTGTGCCAAACGACTGTAAAGCCATTTGTAGAGCTTTTTGGCTTAAAGTAAAATAAACTCCTTGATTCCTTAAGAATAGACATTGTGTGGATTTAAATGAGAGAGCAGCTGCACATCTCACATGTAAGGAAATGTCCTGACGATTGAGCTAAATGGACGTTTTTGTGAAGCGTCAGAGCTGCTGCTGCTGTCAGGGTGGTAAACAGCTGCTGATGAATCTGACCCGTGGCCTTTCCCTCCCTCAGAGACTCAGGATCATTTATCTGGCAGATTTATTGATTGGCCGCTGCAGCGAGACACATCCCCAACACAATCAGGACTGCTGCTAATTATAAAAGTATTGAGAGCCGTCTGCCACATACGTGTTAGTGTGTCACTGTAATAAACAAGTGTTTAAGGATGAAGGACAGCCATTCAACGTATATATGCAGGCTATTCTCTCACCTACAATTAAATAATGCAAATTAGGTTTTTATATATTTTTGCATTTTCTTAACCAGATGGAGTATCCGTGTCTTTCTTTTTTCCATCAGGGGTCCCTTTATCTTCGTCTCCATCACTTTTCTTAGCGTCTTTCCCCTCCTTTTAATTACATTTTTTTATAAAGTACCATCATTAGACTTCATGAAGATACTGTATGTGAAATGGGACACCTTGATAAGCTATCAGAAGCTCATCCTTAGAAATTCCCCTTCTTTCCTGTTTTTATTTATTTGCATAAACAGCTCATTTCAGCCCAAGGATAGAGGATGGGGGCGGATGTATGACAGAGCAACATCCGGAGTGTGTGTGTGTGTGTGTGTGTGTGTTTTCAGGTCGATGATCTTGATGCACACTGACTTCCACATGTCAATCAGCCGTATGTCACCAAAGTTAAACTGTAAAAGCTCTGAAAAGGAGCTGTCACCGGAGCGCCTGCAGGGAAAACGAAGCAGGAAGTGAATCTAATCCTCAGACTGATGCTGAGGAGAGACACATGAAGGCAGGCTGGTGACTAAATGTTTTTCAATATTAAAAAAAGGAAGAATAAATATGCCATGTAAACTGATGGGGTGTGAGCAGGCTTGAAGTTTATTGGCTGTTTGGGAATAAGATGGTGGAAAGTCTACATTCTCCTTTTGAGAAGCTCATAATTTAAAATATTAGTTTTTTCCTAACAATCCACAATCAGAAAAAACCTCATGTATTCCTTTTTCAATGTTCAGATTATTACAAACTCATATACACAGAAGGTCCCCTGGTTTCTAGCACATCCTTGCCTTATGCACTCCAAGACTGCTAACTTTAAGAAATTATAAAAACCCCTTCTTGAATATAAATGAATGGTAATGAATGAGCAATTTATCCAGAGCTTTTATATGAAGTATACGAGATGTGATAATTGACTCATAATCTGCAATGTTTGACACATGTGCCTTTAGAGAACTAGGTTGAAAACACCTTCATCAATAACGCTTTGATTCATCTCAAAGACATCGTTTCATTTATCTTTGAGCAGCTCTGCAGCCTCTCCAAGGAAAATCTGTTGTATTCTGTATGAGGCATTACTGATGTGTAAGAATATAAGAATAAGGTATTATAACTTGCAGACGCTTAATTCATTTCAGTGAAAGCCATATATGTCGGGTATAATTGAGTACTCAAGAAAAGTACACACACACACGGGCGCGCACTGTGCTTGGTGTTAAAAGGCTGCAGACCTTTTTCTCTGTCTGTTTTACTCTGATTGGTCCATTAATATCAGCACTGCAGTGATGAGAGTTAGCGAGTGAAGCCTCTCCACAAAGCAGGCAGTAATCAAACATGTCCAGGAGAGTGGAAGGACACACAGCATACAGTATATATTTATTTACACACACACACACACACACACACACACACACACACACACACACACACACACACACACACACACACACACACACACACACACACACACACACACACACACACACACACACACACACACACACACACACACACACACACACACACACACACACACAGCAACAGCATACACAACAAACCTTAACCAAAGTTTTTCGTGAAAAACAAACCTGCCTCACCCTGGGAACATCTATTAAATGAGCGCAGATGGAGACACACACAAACAAGCACACATCCATATGGGTTTTAAACAGGCAACTATATTAAACATAACCATACTAAAACAATGTCCTAATAGTTCCCAATAACTCTCTTGAACAAAAACCCCAAACAACACTTTAGAACACATTTTAGGAAAAGTTCAACTTTAACCCCATGTAAATATTCATTCATTATTAATTGATCATTCGAAATCTTTGGTTTAGACCTTCATAGGCTATTCTAGAAATGACTTGACTACAGGTGTGTGGAGAAACTAAACACTTGATTACAGAAGTATGCATTCAGATAATCCATGTTAAATGTTGGACTTTAATATTTTTAAATGTCCATTCATCTATTATTTAAGCCAGCATACAGCAATTACGTCTACGGATAATCAGTGACACCAAGTGTTTGTCATTTGGTGTTTGTGAAATGTCTCTACAATTGGTTTTATAATAATAATATAATATTGAGAGGGATGAAACCCTCTTTAATGGTCACACATGCAGAGCACACAGTGACATCTGCTTTAGTTTTAACCCATCCTAGTACCAGGAGTCTAGTACTAGGAGCAGGGGGCAGCTATTATACAGCGCCCGGGTAGCAATGGGAGTGAGGGGGGAAGGGGGGTGTCCGGTGCTTGTTGCCTTTCTCAAGGGCACCACGGCAGGGCAGGAGGTAAACTGGGACCTCTCCCAGTAGCAGTCCACACTCCATATTTTAGGTCTGGTCGGGGACTTGAACCGGCGACCCTACAGCTCCCAGTCCAAGCCCCCACTGACTGAGTGGATGTAGTTTATGGCTAACTAATCCCATTTGTTTGTTTTATGGCAAACTAATCACATTCCCATCAGAATGCAGCTCTCTTTTTTATGCTCATTAGCTAGCGTTAGCATGCTAATACGCATCACTGATTTGGAGAACACAGTCAACAACAATAAACAAAATAATGTAAGCATTGTCACATGGTGTGCTTGTTGGCATGTTCATGTTAGCATTTAGCCCAAAGCTCAATCGTGGTTAGGCTATTCCCAGCAGAAGTGTTAGCATTGCCGTAGACGCTTAGTTCTGTTAACTCCACGTGAAACCAAACGATCCAATTTCAAACTGTGAATTCGATGCGAGCTAACTCTGCAAAATCCGTCATGAACCCAGAATGACACTTCCACTTTTTCTAATTATAACTAGAAGTTAGAGTGTCATTGCGTGATCCTTTCATCTGGTCCAGCAGCACATTGCTTATGACATTTATGAGTCAAATATCCGCTGCTATTTTAACACTTGTAAACAAAGTGAGTCACAGGGGACAGAAGCAGTTACATTTAACTTAACACTAGATTTAAGGTATTTGGAGACTGATATCCTGGTTACATAAAATCTGTTGAATATTATATAATTCCTTGAACTCTTTGTGATTGTTTTGCAAAAAATCCTTGGGATATTTAGGGGTAAAATCACAACTAGAGATACTTTTACTGTGCAGTTAAATCTGCAGTTTTCCATTAACTGTTTTATTTTCAGGATATACTTATTGTTTACTAGTTTTGTAACACCTTTTATTTGATTGGAACCAAACCTGGATTTATTGCTGACAAAACCTTTTTCAGGATAACACAGGTTTGACTATCTATGTGTCATCATTCGTTTGAGCTGAAACATATTTCTCACTGGTCTGGTCTCTAGTTGTTCCAGAAAGTCTTCAACTTGAAATCAAGCTACTCAAAGCTTAAACTCGTATTTTTGGATATTAACCTTATAACTACCATACCAAATGATTTTTTAAATGATGAAATGTTTAGGGGGACAAAAAGGTAAAAAACTGAAAAGCACAGACAATTTCCAACTGCTGACAGAGTGCCGCTGACCGCGGTGCTGAAGCTCTGTCCATTTGCTCAAATAATCCCTTTGTGTTTCCTCTGCTTTGTCTGCTTTGTGACTTTCTGTGAGGTAGAGTAAGTGAAAGGATGACAGAGTATTGAATAGAAACTCATTTGTGTGGTTGAAGCTGACCTGGGACAGCAATGTCTTTGTTGTTGTTGCAAAGGGTACTTAAAATAAATCTGAATAATACGATTAGTTTGTCTTCAGTGTTACTGAGTGGAGAGCTTTTTTACACACAAATAATCACATTTTATGTAAAAGACTAAATTCTGTAAAATATGAGACTTTCAAATAGTAAAACTGCCAAAAGCACAAAATATAAACCTTCAAAGTATACTATTAACTTTCAAAAATCCAAACTCTAAAACCCCCATTGTCAAACAATCAGCCAGACAAAAAGACTCAGCTTTGAAAAATAAACCAATATCTTTTATTTGGTGAGTGGTGTGCATCACTATATGCCCTAAAGGCAGGTCTATGCTCAGTTACAATGTGTTTGCTCTACATATTGAATAGTATAAAGTGATTATATGCATCTGTGTCCATTCAAAACTCCACCTCCTCTTGGTCCTGTGTCTCCTTTTAATCATGAAAACACTCTTTAAAACAACTCGGTCAACACTTGTGATTTAGATTGCAGCATTGAACATTATTGGGACAACTGTTTTCAATACAAGCAGTGTGTGTTCAGAAATCAGTGGTAACTTAGCATCCTAATGCATCCCAACAAAATCTGTTTTCAGTGTTATTGAATTTAAATGCAATTATGTTCTATTAAAGGTGAAAGGGCCTACCGATGTTGTAGAAAGCAGTGGTTCCACTGCAAGCCAATGGTGCGTCACTATTGATTGTTAATGGAAGTATTGGTTAGTGACATTTAATCAGGTCTAATCGGACGGATAGTAATGTTTATGTATATATATATATAAACTATATACAGTGTAAACATGTACGGTGTGGATGAGTAGATAGATAACCACATTGGAGAACACATCATCATTGGCTGCTTGACCTTCGAATGTCCTTTGGATTAATAGTGTGTTTCTGGAATGGCCGGTTTCATGAGGATGAGTTGAGGTATTCACTCGAGCTCTAGACCCATCCTCAAAGTGGCTGCAACAGGTGAAAGGAAGACAATGGACAGAAAAGACAATTATTGATCTAGTACAAATGCAACAAACAAAAAAAAGACATTTACTAATTAATTTGTTGTAAAAGTCAAGCATAACATACTGCATGTGTGAGGGTGTGACATCAGAATTAGTGCTCCATGCTGGCCTTCCAAATGTCCAAATAAGAGGACATAATGTGGGTGATCTCGTTCTTCTACCTCTCGAAAGACAGGTTGTGTTCTTTGAGGGATAAGATATCTGGATGTTTAAAAAGCTGAATCCTAAGGAACTGAGTTTGATCCTGTCTTAGTCAGTGTATTCAGATTCTGCTATGGTTTGGAGATGAGGTACTTGAGAAGGTTAAAGGGACAGTTCACCTCAAAAACGTTCCTCCTACCCAGCGCTAATCTAGATAGTTACCGTATGATTTGCCAAGTTTTGGAGATACCCGACATAGAGACGTCTGCCTTCTCCTGAATTTGAGGATTTAGATTGCATTGGCTTGTTGCGCTTAAAACGCCAAAGTCATACATCGAAAGACTCAATAGCAATGTCTCTTTCAAGAAATAACTAACTAGTGGTTCAAGATAATCAAAGGACCTTGTTGTGAGCAGTTTAATTCACTATCAAAAGGTAGGGACACATTGACAGATACCTTGGATCTCCTACGCTAACAACTGTTACAGATCTTGTCCATTTATGTAATTATGTAGGTAAGTGTGTGTGTGTGTGTGTGTGTGTGTGTGTGTGTGTGTGTGTGTGTGTGTGTGTGTGTGTGTGTGTGTGTGTGTGTGTGTGTGTGTGTGTGTGTGTGTGTGTGTGTGTGTGTGTGTGTGTGTGTGTGTGTGTGTGTGTGTGTGTGTGTGTGTGTGTGTGTATTCCTACCAGATGAAAGTTGTTTAGAAGGTGATCTACGTTGATATCATCGTAGCTCTCCTGGAAGGTGTTGGGTTCGTCTCTGGACTCCTCTGCCTCGCTGGTGCCAGGATCTTCTAGGCTGTGTGTAGACAGTCAGTACATATTACAATACTGTACAAACTGGTTACAAAAAACCCATCTACTGTATGGTATTCCATTACAATTGTACTAGAAGATTTGTTTGTTAAGGGAGTGTCAACATGGCAGCAAGTGTAAAGTTCAAACCAAAACTTGCTGGGATGTCTACCTTCTCTTTCCTGTTAAGACTGAGTTCAGGTACTTCTTGACGGCCATCTGTTTGCGAAAGCGGCTGTAGTTGTCTGTAAAGATGGCGTCTGAGTGGCGCTTCACTGGCTCCTCCATCAGCTCATCACTGCAGAGGATAACAGAGATAATGAAATACAGAGAGATGAATGGAAGCGTTAGATCCTCTCCGCAGTTCAGAGGGCAGCAGGGTTAAATTCAAAGTCAGTGATTCGTGGTGTCTTTGTTCTCTTTGTGTATGATGCATGAACCCCTCCTGGTTGTACACCAAACATGTGATTAAGCAGTAATGGCATAAATTAACCTTTTAGTCAATTACAAAATGCATCATCAAGCAGGGCGGATCTCTTCATTGCAAATGTCAGTAGGTCCTCGCTCTGGTGTTAAACTGTCAGCATTACAAAAAAGTCACAGCTCATGAAATAATAAAATCTAGTTTTTGATCAAGAGCATAATTAATTTGACTAATGTTCAAGCAGATTTCTCAACAATGTGTAAAAATGAGATGCACTGTCAAGTGTTTGCCTTCATTACTGTCAGACCTTCCCTGAATAACAGCATTCAAATGGACAGTGTTTTATACTCTAAGGCAGGGGTGGGGAACCTTTTTCCTCTCAAGGGCCATTTCAATTTTTTCAACATCCTCCGAGGGCCGTTCAAATTATTGACCTCTGCTTAAAAATACTAAAATTCATTCATTTGGTCTTTCTTTCATGCAGTGCATAGACACACAAGATGTGTGCAAATGAATTTAGTTTCCTATCCATGTGCACATGATTTCAGTTGGGGGGGGACCTAACCTCCTCTAGGGGGGTCCGGGGGCATGCTTCCCCGGGAGGATTTTTTTATTTTTTTTATATGTTGAAGTTAAAAGCATCAATCTGGTGCACTTTGAGAGCAACATTAGGAGCTCTATGGATACATCTCTCAACACCCATATGAAACAGAACTGTAAGCAGATTTCTTTTTCTTTATGGATATTTTACAAATCACTCCCCTTTCAAACTGTATTCTTGTTTATTAATAACAACTTTTTGTTACTGTCATATAGTATTTTATACCTGTTTACTTTATTCTCTTATTTTTTTATAACTATAATGATCATAAAGATGTGCCTTTACCACACTGGTAGTAGAAAAAGCTTCTTATATTCGTTAGCATAGCTAGCTAACCAGATGCTAATAACAACAAAGTTATTGACTGTATGATCAGTATGACAGATGAACAGATCGCCACTGGGCTTACAACTGAATACACAGCCACGCAGAAACTGCAGCATGTGTACGGCTCCTTATGGGTACTGCAATTTGTGAAGTCTGGTGCTCTCCGTCAGATTTGCACCCCTGTCAGACGAGACATATACCACGTGATGACACGTTAGGGTCGTGTTGTGTTCAAGGACCCTGACCTTGGCCAGGAAAAACAGGCACTCACTTGTTTAATTTTTTGCGGTCTAGATTTCTTACACATTTTTCTTTTTTGTGTGTTTTTATAAATTACCTCGAGGGACGTACCAAATGGTCTCGCGGGCCGTGGGCCGGAGGTTCCCCACCCCTGCACTAAGGGGACATTACCCCTAGAATTGTAAGACGTACTGAAACTTCAGACTTCCTTACCCTACACTTATTTACCGGTCAACTTCAGTATTAACAAGTCCAAGTGTTTTTTTATTTCTAGAACTGGCAAAAACAAGGCATATTGGTCTGATGGTTCCATTTAATGGTACATCAGGAAGAGGCTAACGATGGCTTCTTTATCGTTTGCAAAACTAGCTTTAACATAATACTTTAGCAAGCAAGTTTAAAATAGTTTTCAATGCAGTCTAGGTTTGACCGGTTACAAAGTATACAGACTTGATATTTGCTACACTCTTCAAACTGTCAAGTGGAAATGTCTCTTTTGCCTCATAAAAAAAACCAAATGTTAAAGTTTGAATGTGAAAAATAAGCCACTAAGTAAAAGCGAAATTCAGCATTTTTACCATCTATCCGGACGGGAGTGACCTACCTGACCCGCTTCCCGATCAGAGACTCCAGGTACCTCCGCGCTGAGAGCTGTCCGAGCAGTTTGCTGTATCCGCTGGTGAACAGACCGTCCGCGTGTCTCGTCGGTCTGCACATCACCACAGGGCAGTAACATTAAACTCTGCTTGGATTTGACATATTAAAACACATATAAGGACGACAGCAACTGTCAAATAGACGCGCATCAGCTCGAATTCCGAGAGTAATTATCACCCTCTCACAAACCTGCTCACATAACATCTACATGTCAATCATAAACAGCGCTGGATTAACCCTTTCAGCAGTTTCTTTTGGAAAAAACTTGGTCCTCTTACCTCATGGATGTGTATGGCAGACTCAGAGTCCGGGAGTACAACACACTGCACAGGGCTATTAGGAAAAGCAGCTGGGGGCCGGTTCGTTGTAACATCGCTTTACACCTGAGGATGGAAACGATAATGTTTTTGTTTCTTTCATCTCAAAACCGATCCCAATGAAGAAACCACATCATTAACGCCCATTTGTCTACGGAAATCATCATGTACTATGCTCTTCTCATTAACCGTAACATCTTAAATTACGTGAATCAGGGAAGTATTGAACAAGAGGTTAATCTCTCGATGCAAAACAAAAAAAGAACCAGAAGAATACTTTAGCAAAAAAAGCCTTTTTGACGTCGATTTTTAATAAACCACTTGTTTCACGATTCCTTTTGCCACAAGCAGCGAAATGCAGTGCGTAATTACGCACGGCTGGCAAGGACAAACCCGAGGACACTGCAACTCTATTTTGTCCAAACTGACTATGAGCCACATTTTTACGTGACGAGTTTCTTCTCATAAAAACGTCCCGTTCCTTCAATGAGTAACTGCCACAATGCTTTACATTTCGTCAATAACAAAGTCTGATTCAACTGTGGAATGTTAATGAATGGGTAATGTTATTCCCACATTATGTTAGCGATAATATATGCTCAAATTACAAATAAGTGAGAGTGAACCATACAGATCGCTTAATGGTGAATTTTGGCGGATGAATCTAACATAAATAAAATACTACATCCAACGCGTAATTACGCACACACTAAACATCATAGACCACAGCTAAAACATTGCTGTGCTGCATGAACTGCAAAGATAAATCCTTTTGATGTAAAAATCCATTTGATCTCTCAATGTCATTCGGAAAGTCTTATCAAATCCTCACTGAAGCACGCACACATATAAGACAATCACAAACACGTTGTTCTGAAAGAAACTCTGTAAATATAAAAAATCTTACATTTGTTGCAAAAGTAGGTCTTCTGCGTTTTGCTCTGCCTGCTGAGCTGTCCAAAGTCCTGATCGGGAGCTGCTGTTGTATCTCCACTGTTGACCCGATGTTTGCTGACTCTCTTTCTCTTTGCCTTCAGCTCTGCTCCCGTTTTATACACCTGATGTTTCTTGTGGAGCACGAGCAGACATCAGATTTGATGTGGGCCTGAGACGTCAGCAGGTCATTGCTTTCGTCATTGGTGTTGCTCATGGTCGGAACCAAACAGGCCTATGGTGGAATTAGTGGGATGTTTTTTCTTCTTCTTAATTAATCGTAGGAATAACCAATTTATGAATCATCTGATCATTTCCCCTAGGCATTTCTCCCTTCAGTGTGCGGGTCAGCTGCTGTAGGAAGCCAAGAAGGGAGAGAAATCTGAGAGGAAAAGTCAAACGTAGGCTATTTGTCAATATGAAAGGACACTCAGAGGCAATGCTTTGTGCATAAATGTCCGTAAAACAGGCTAAACTTAACAGGTAAAGCCACAATATGTATGTGAATTTTAACAGAAATGGGCCTACAGTCGCTTATGTTGATTTCAACACATACGGAGTTATAAAGATGACTGAGCATGGAGAAAGGACTCATGAACTATAAAAGTACTCTGTCCCTCAGGAGTTACCAACAACAGTGATCTATTTATGTATTTAAATATCTCTACAATTAAAAAGTGATGAATAAGATAACTGTCAAATTATATTATTACAATTTGAAAACAGTATGTAAATCATGTTAATAGTGACTATTGTTTAGGGCAGACGATAACAAAAGGTGAGCTTTAATTTAAAGCTGGTTAGGTAAATGCAATGTATGGAGCAGGCTGTGGTAATACAACACAAATCAAAGCAACCAAACAAAACAACAACCTAGAAACAAAGGCTATGGCTCAACATTTCAGCACATCCGCGAGGAAACAGGAAGAATATTGCAGGGACAAACCATATCTTTACAAGGCCTCGGCACACCAAGTAACACAGACGATACATTTACAGATCAAAACCGGGACACACAGTTATTTATACACCCCAACTAGACACAGGCGGATTTAATCAGGGCGGGGCAAACGATCAAACAAAATGCGGGAAAAGCGAAGACAGGAAGTGATGACAGAAGGAGAGTGTTTTTACAAAATATAATAGGAAAAGTGAAAAATTAACTGAGATAATGATACATTTTGGACTCTTAATTGTTCTCTGTAAAATCTTAATAGTCACAAAAAAAAGCTTGTGCTCTGCCTGATGTGCTTTTGGCTTTCCTGGGTATTTCTTGTTCTCCGGTGAATTCAATCTGTAATGTAATGAAATATAACGTGATAAGATAAGATGCTACTTTATCTGATCAAGAGTTCAATCTCAACGAGACGGCCTAATTAAATAATCATACAATAAAAAAAGTATGCTATTTCTTTTCCTCCAGCTTCACTGTGAAGAAGACACGTTTTTGTTGCAATGAGATGTGTTTCCAAGCATATTTTTCATCCCTTGCATTGTCCTGTCATTACACAAATACTTAATTCCACAACAATGTAAACAAAATCCTTCTGCAGCCATTTATATCCATTTGTTTGTTTGTTTTTTCACAGAAGTGAGCGACGAGCACCACAGAAGGTGCTGAATAAAGACACAAGGATGTTGTAGATTACCACTTTAGGTAAATACAATAACGTTTTAAAGGGTGTTACTGTCACAGGCTTTCTATTTCTGGTGGTGCTGGGCTTTGACAAAAGAACAGCACACAGGACTGAAGTGTCTCTGAATCCACCCACAGTGTCCCTGATCAGTCTCATTTGCTGGAATGGCACAGTGAATTAACCGTGATGTCAACCGGCGCCTCATCCATGCATCCATCCATCCATGCATCCATCCATCCATCCATCCATGCATCCACCCACCCATCCATCCATGCATCCATCCATCCATCCATCCATCCATGCATCCATGCATCCATCCATCATCCATCCATCCACCCATCCACCATCCATGCATCCATCCATCCATCCATCCATCCATCCATCCATCCATCCATCCATCCATCCATCCATCCATCCATGCATCCATCCATCATCCATCCATCCACCCATCCACCATCCATGCATCCATCCACCCATCCATCCATCCATCCATCCATCCATCCATCCATCCATCCATCCATCCATCCATCCATCCATGCATCCATCCATCCATCCATGCAGCCGTCCATCCATCCATCCATCCATCCATGCAGCCGTCCATCCATCCATCCATCCATCCATCCATCCATCTTCCATCCATCCATCCATCCATCCATCCATCCATGCAGCCGTCCATCCATCCATCCATCATCCATGCATCCATCCATCCATTCATCCATCCATCCATCCATCCATCCATGCATCCATTCATCCATCCATCCATCCATCCATCCATCCGTCCATCCATCCGTCTGTATAGGTGAGAGAGCAGAGAGATAACACTGGTGTTAAATTAACCAGATAAAGAGATAAGCAGTAATCAACTTTAAAATAATTAGATTGCAGCCATGAAGCGTGTGAATATGCAGGCAATCGTTGTTATATTTCCACACAAAATGATATTCTCGTTATGTTAAATATAATGGATTTCAACTCATATGATATGACTTTACTTGATATACTTAACACTGATGGTTCATAATTTGTCTTTGATTGATATCTGTATCTGTATTGTAATGCAAAATAAGATTTAGGTATTCACAGTTTGTTTGTGTTTCATATTTCTTTAAATAATATCATTTGGTTTTAGGGTGACTTTGTAAAATCTGTCCAGGGACAACAGACGACAAACATTGTATTGGCTTACTATAGCGCATTTACAGCAATGTTTATTTATGTGGACTATCTCTGATAAATAAAAAAACTTCTATTAGTAATGTGAATGGTATTTTGAGTCAGCATGACCTCCCCTCTCCTCCTCTTCCTCCTGCTCCTCCTGTCTCTCCTTAACCATGATGGCACCATCTGAACTGTAATGTGATCAGTGCAGAGAGAAGTAGATTACACAGGAGTCCTTAGGAGAAGGAGCTGGTCTAATTGACAGCAGTGATCGGACACAGATCCCTGCAGGAAGAGGAAGCTGATGGAGGAAACATCAGCGCCATTATGTTGATGGAATGTACGGAAGGAAACGTTCCTATGAACGAGTAACAGGCCGTCCCACCTCGGTATGCAGGGCGACACAGAGGACTAAGGACCACTATGTAATGTTTATTTGTTTCTCATTGGTACTTTAATAACCCCACTGATATCTTTATAGGAAGTGTTTAGTATGCTTGTGCCACTATTACTGCAACAACTACTGTTGTGCCACTTGAACTCCTGTCAATACAGTCACTCAAGTCCACATTGAGACATGTGGATTTGAGTGACTTGTCTGTATTGTCTGGTTTCAGTATACATATGTAAATGAACAAATGTTCAATATTGCCAATGTTGACATTATAACTGCCTGTGTAATGTTGCCATGTTATACATGTACACACTGAGAAGGGCATGGACATGATTTTCACACTAAAAGTGATTGGGAGGAATTTATTTGAGCTTTTATTAAGCTTTTTTGCATGAATTTATTTCACTGAATATACATAATAATAATAATAATAATTCAAAAACAACTCCTTGTCATACTTTTGAACAAGTTAGATTAATTTGCTGAAAATATCATGATTAGACAGGTACTAATAATCTCCGTGGTATCTTAGAAAAAGTGACTTGACTTGGGACTACTGTAATTACTCTTGAGATAACATTTAAGTTGTTGTAACAATAAACAACCCTATGTGGAGGATCACCGGTGGAATCTGTTCGGTCCAAACGGAGAATATACATTCAAAATCTTTGCATCACGACTCTCTGCGGCCGGTGTGATGAGGGGAATCCCCCGGCTTGCTGAGTGCCTCCTCTGAAACACATTATCCAATTAACAAACCCACTTTGACGGCACATTACTGCTGGCAGCCTGACGGGACTCACTGGGGTCTCTCGATCTTATATGTGTGTGTGTCTATATATCTGTGTGTGTGTGTGTGTTACGTGGATCTATAGAATAAAGACGCTGAGATAAGATAGAGATAGATGTTGACAAAAAGTGTGTCAAGAGAGTCGGTATCATTAAATCCGGCAGCCACAATACCAGCTCTGCCAGATTTAGAAGCACTCCTTTAATTTTTCACTTGATAGACTCAGAGTAAGTTGGTCAAACAAGAAGGTAATAAATAATATAACGCCTTCAAAATAGCGATTTATTTTGCCAATAATAATAATAATAATTCCAAGGATTGTAATATGTCCTCCACTCTGACTCAGTCGGTGCTCGGGCCCTAAATATGCATCGCTGTGCCTGTGTGTTACATATAACAGTAACTTATGAAGGAAGTGACCTTTATACTAACCGTGTTTGTGCAGAGATGACTGCATTAGGACATCCCTCCGCAGAAAGAATGACAGGCCTTTACACATATCTGAAATGCCGTCATAGGTGCCACTGTCAAACAGGTTTCCGTCTCCCACGAGGGAAGACGTTTCTGCTCCTGGCTCAGCGTGGACCCAGTTGGGTTTGGTGATGGATTGCTATCCGCAACTAGAGGAAATTACTCTGATAAATTACGGCTGAACTCCCCTGATGACTAAACCTGGTTTACTGCAGCTGGAGACAGGCTGCATTCAGAGCTGAAAATGGAGACATGGGTCAACACTGCCGGATGAAATCTGGGAAATGAGCAACAATTATGCCTTAATGTAAATGACGGTCGTGTTTACAACGTACATAACTTCCTCCCATGGTGAACTGGATAATAATGACTTGAATCCATTTGAGCTAACAGACTCGTTTGGTAGATAAAAACTGTAGTTTGGTTGATTTTTCTAAATGATATCTAAAAGCAAACACTAAAACAATTTCTATGAAAGTCAAAAGATGAATTCCCCATTTTGAAAAATATGCATATTTGTTTTCTTTCCAAAAAGGCTGAGGAATCTCATGTCATGTTAAGTACAGGGCTGGGGTTAGGCATTGGTTAGTGTTATGTGCCGGTTGTATCATTTATTGAACAAGGACCATGCATCAAATACATTCATTTCCAAAAGAGAAGAGATGCAAAGATTGTCTGCACATACCAATCAACAAACACTGAAAGCTGTCTCACAAGTATAAAACAGGTCAAAGTACAGATCTATAAAATGTAAATGCCAACAGTATATGTGCTGTTTCAACGGTGAACATTTAAAACCATCAGGTGGGAATTAGCCTCTGTGCTGGAACTTCTGGACAAACAACAGGCAGGCATTAACACTTGGATCTGGAAGTTCTATCATCATGT
>NC_047517.1:33061625-33109125 GCF_902827115.2 Pseudochaenichthys georgianus
TTCATTCCGGTTCCCTCAGACTGTGGCAGGCAGAGACAAACTGTCCTGCAACAATGCAGCTCTCTTTATATTCCCCGAGAAGTCTTTTTTGTTTTTTTTTTAAATATTTGAGGATGCTTATGGTTGAGTTTTGGGAAGAATTGTTTCTGTATCGGTTCAAAAGTTGGGCATTGTGTGAGGAAGTGCTGCTCTGTCTCCACAGCAGTTCCTCCACACTGTTGGCATGATCGCTCCTCTTTTGGCAGCCATGTTTTCTTGTACCTGCCTGTTTCTATGGCCAGGCTGTGAGCACTCAGTCTGTACTTTGTCAACAACTTCCTGTGTTTAACATCAGTCACTGTGGTCAGGTAGGCTGCCACAGTGTACTGTCTTTTTAGGGCCAGATAGCATTGCATTTTACTTTGTGTTTTTGTAGAGTAGAAATAACCTGATGACATTTTAAAGAATATTGCTGCATAGGTTAAATATTTAATCAAAGAAATATGATATAGCTATTTCTTCTAATTAACAACTGTGCTCACAATAATACCAAAAAAGCATTGTGTATTTTTTTCATGCAACTAACTAATTATAACAACCCACTCTCTTCAGTCTGCGTACAAATGACACGACTTTACACATTGGAAAATGCTCAATGGGAATAGTTGGCGTATGATAGGCACGCAAAATCGGACTTTAGCGTATCTATTGCATGCATTTTCCAAAGTGTAAAGTCGTGTCATTTGTACGCAGACTGAAGAGAGTGGGTTGAATTATAACTACTAACCTGTTATACCCCAAGCCTGTTTTTCAGGTCTCAGGCTAGAAAATGACATTTCTAGAACAAATGACCATGACTACACTTCTAAAAGGGGAAAATTAATAATCTTTTTTCTCAAAGTAATGATAAACCTGTGAGTTGGATTTAGAAAAGTCAGAATCAATATAGATAATATATATTTTAAAGAAAATTCAGATTGAACATAGTAAACAACTGTAAATTATAGTGTCCGTCCAAAAACTCTTTTTTACTTATAGTGAAAACCACCCTTGGTTAGTAGACTAAAAGCTTTAGGTTTCCAAAGTACAACATGTAACCTGTATCAAGATTGATGCAAAACAAGTGAAATTTGACCTTTTTAGAGAGATTTAGCAAAAGAAAAACACTTCTGGGGTCATTTGGGTGGATTTTCCATATCTCTGGCCCCCCTTGGTCGATTTTGACGAATGAAATCTCTTTATAACCGCTAGAGCCAATGGCATCGAAGGTTTTTTTTCACATAGACACCAAGGTTAACACAAAAAGGTGGGGGCTTTGCGCATGTAGTTTTGCATGAGAGTGAAGCTATCTCTCGCTCTGACATCTGGAAACGGAAAAGCAGGTTTTTATTGCTTATGGATTATCAGAAATCATTCAAAGGGACACAGACACATTGGATTGACCTATGGATTAACTTCAGCAGCGTTTTTATCGTTGTAATGCCATTGAAGACCAGTTTTGACCAGACAACGACCAAGGTAGGCCATGTTAGCGTTTTTAGCTACCTAGCGCTACATGTTTTGATGTCTGTTTTTGTTTATAACGTCACGAGTGCTTATCATATAGTGATAATGTCTGTACCCATCAATTCTATGTCATCTCACGATGCGAATCGATGGGTGGATGTGCAGAAAAGATAAATAATAAGGGTTTTATGAGCAAGCCCGCCTTAACCTGCCATCAGGCCCTGGGGCTGATGGCAGGCCCCCTATTTAAACAACAAATCAAAGTCATTTCCTCGGCAGGCTCTGTGATCGCACTTCTCCACTCTGCTCTACGCGCGCCTGGTCCTCTCCTCCAGACGAGTGACGTATCGGGCCTCCCTCATGTATTTGTCCGGTTGCCGTTGGCTCCCTCACATAGCAAGTCCTCATCGTCCTCTCCATCTCCTCCAACAGATAATGTCCCTCCTGTCTGTTTTTCCTCTCCCGCTACTCCATCGCTATCAGAACCAGACGGCCTACTTGGTTCCGAGGCGCTGTGGCCGGCACCGCTGCCGCTCGGTATAGAACTCATCTGTCCTTCCTCTTCATCCTGGCCTACAGGTTTAAAATAACCTGTAAGCTTCGGCATGTTTTGTAATAGCTGCTTGTCTCGAAACTCCTTTTCCCTCAACAATTTCCTTTTCCGAGCGTCACTCTCAAACTTTCTCTTCTCCGACATTTTCTCCTAAACAACCTTCATCTGTCACTCAATCACTCGCAATTTGAATAAGTCACATGTGAAACATATTCTCATTCTGATTGGCTGTCAAGTGGTGCCCACTGACTGTTTCGGAGTCATCATGTTTGAGAGAAATCTCTGGAATCCATTGGTCTGATTGATTAGCGGAGCAAATGATCAAAATACTACAGAGGGAAGATATTTTCGTTTGGATTACTGGTCTGGGGGAAGCTCACGAGTGTGTGTGTTTGTGTATTTGTGCGTGTGTGTGTGTGTATTGTGTTTTCTTTCCCGGGGAAAACACGTCACGAGAAACACCGGCTGTTGTTATGCCTGCTGTTACTCCGTTCTCCGGTTGTAATTATGCCGTTACAAGCTTCAAAGCTGTATTTATCATCTGAATTTGCCGAAACAAGTTTAATATTCTGAAATCCAAGACTTTGTTTATTTGAAACCAGATGAAAACAAACTGTAACGGACCCTGCTGTGTTATCTATGATTACTATACGCCTACATTCATAATTTCAGCGGAGGGAGGGGAACAGCAGAACAGCAGAGTGGCGAGGGAGAGCTGTCTTCTTCCCTTTACAAGCTTCAAAAATGTATTTATCGTGTGATTTTGGAAATAAAAGTTTCATATTCTGAAAGCCAACACTTTGTTTATTTAATTAATTTTTTTAAACATCTGAAATAAATATATATATATTTTTTTTAATTGGCTCATGATAGGCCCCTGATCTCCGTAGGCCCCTGGGCTTCAGCCCAGGTCAGCCCGTGCATTAAGGCGGCCCTGTAGTGCAGTAATCTGTTAGCATTTTTTGCTCGTTGCTAATTCAGAGGCTTTCAGTTAGCATTGTGGGTAAAAAAAAAAAAAAAAAAAAAAGATCAGTTAGCTGAGTTTCTTCCCGTTACATGGACATAAAACATTAATAGTTTAAGCCCTCAGACACTTTTGCTTGCAGATGTTGTGATTTCGGCCCCTTCGGCGGGTCCGTGGGGTTTAAGAGGCTAATTATACAAATACAATGCAAATAAATGAATAAATAGGTAAAATGCAAATACAATCCATAATCTTAGGGTGACTTTAAACTGTTGCTGGTAATTACTCACCACTTTCTCATATAAATATCAACCTATTTATTCTTAATTGAGATGGCAGGATCCTCTATGAAACATTCATCCTTCACATTTAAGCATGTTATCAAGTCTGAAAATCCAGTAAATCCACTGTTTGAAATGTGTATTGTCTTATAAGAGTCTGGGGTCACATCATTTGACATCATTTACTCAGTGTAATATATTCTAATGTCATTTAAAATATGTGATTTATTCTGATAATTACTAATAGATTAACACGAAAAGTCATCTTATTACCTTATCTTATCTCATCTAATAGAAATTGGACTACAAGGTGTTACTTAATTCTTCTGCAAAAAGGAAGATTTTTTTAAGAACGTGTCCTAAGTAATAAAATATATTCATTTATGAGTCCCACAACTGGGAAGGATACTTTGTTGCAGCAGCAAATGGGCAATGCAACAACAAATAACAATGTATAGGTTAATTTAACAGTCACAAAATCCCAACCATATGATATACAATATTGCAAAGGATATGATATTGCACATGAAAAAAAAAAGATTTGTGAAACGATAAACATTTTCCTTAATGTAGCTACCTCTTATTATCTAATTAATTCCTCATCATGGATTTATAAAGGTCCTCATCCCTCAGCCCTGGAAGGAGAGGATAAGGTAGGAAAGAGATGAAACTGCACTGAGGAAATCAGCCAATCAGCTGCGCCCCTGCCCTCTTCCTCACTGCTGATAGGCTGACTCGTGGAGGAAGGGGATGTTGGGACAGCAAAGATGTCCGCGCTCATTTGAAAACCTGCGGTAGCCAAATCCAGAGTTTGGCACCTGATTCATGTTTTTTTTATGTTGACACCGTTCACGACGTTGTGCTGACGCAATACTTAAACACAGGAAACATAAAGGACTCCACGACAAGAGCCAGACTATTCCGTACTATCAGGTAAAGCAGCTAAAACTCTATGCTAGCTGAAGCTAATGTTAGCTAGCGTGCTAATATAGAAAAACAATGGCACTCTATGGGGGTTTAGCATTAGCATGCTAATGCCGGAGAGTACTTCGGAGCTAGCTTCTTACTCACAGCTGTCAACACGTTTTTTGACATAACGTACTGCAAGTGGGCTGTCAAGTACTGTGTTTTATGTTGTTGTTTATATTGGTTTAAGAACCTACAGCTAGCTACGACAATGTAGCGCCTTTCAAAATCAATAGAACAGGATAAATCATATTGAAAGTAGTTATTAAGCATTTGTAAGTCTTTTTGTACCGTTACTGTCTACTTACAATATAATTAAATGTATTGACTCACTTTACATAAAGCTTACTGTTTCATCTTAGTTTATGTACTGATATGGCAATGAAGAATTAAAGCCACAGCTAACGTAATTAAACAACACAAAAAGCCAATAGTTGAATCTGCCTATTATGATAAAGTTGGCGTGATGAATATATTAATTCTTAGTTATTAATTCTTAAAATAAAATGCATTTGTTTATACTGACTGGAAACACCATAACCACTTCAATTACAATCAGAAACATTGGCACCATAACAGTTGCCTAAGTTTGCCTTTTGCCTTTTTATTTTCTGAATTCATAGCTATTTTTGTTGGGACATGTTTTGTTTTATTTTACTTTCAAGTTATCTGATTTTCTAGCTAAATGAAAATCAAGCTGTCACTCACTCATATCATTTACTAGTCTGTCTATTATTATTATTATACCTTTTGAAGAATAGCATTATAATAAGTCAGTACAGTTTTGCCACTTGTAATACTTTTTATAACACTGGGTATAGGTATGACTTTGCAAAAGAAGGACTCCATATTTCCTCTAAACTCTCTTGGTGCTTATTTGTAAAACATTTTCCTTTTACCTTTCCATCCATTCTTTCCAGAAATAATGCTGATATCTGGAACTCATGTCGGAAGTCGTGTATGAAGAGACAGCCACGATGATCGCAGCAGGGGAATTGCAGTCGTTTGTCCCGTTCGGCCGCGAGCACTGCAGGAACCATCCAAACGCCTTCAATCTGCAGCTCAGAGAGCTCCAGCCTGCCTCCGAGCTCTGGTCGTCAGATGGCGCCGCCGGCCTGGTCGGGTCGCTGCAGGAAGTCAGTCTGCAGGAGAGAGAGAGGGTGAGACTGCATGGAATTGTTCTTTACATATAAATGTATATATTTGTTAGAAAATATCACTAGTCACCGGATTGAGCTTCAATAACAGGATACATGTATTTATTAATCCTCTCAATAATGGAAGTAGTCATCACATACAGAGCATTTGGTACAACTAGTTCCTAAACAGTGTCCTTCAGATGCTTATATACTAGAGCTCTATGTTTTACATATGATGTTATTATTGATGTGTTAAATTCCTCAAGTAAGGGTTTTTACAACAGTAAGAAAAAGGACCATAGTATAAAACCTGGATGGAATGAACATGTGACTGAGCTACACACTGCTGCTAGAGATGCTTTTAAATTGTGGGCAGAATCAGGTAGGCCGAAACAGGGGTCTTTGTTTGTACATAAACAGGCCACTAATGCCAAATATAAGTATGCTGTGAGTGTCTGCTTCATTAAAAAACACGAGGACACAATGAGGGCTGACTCACTTGCCAGAAAGCTGCGCAACAATAGTTGCTATGATTTCTGGAAAGAGGTCAAAGTCATAAACGGCTGTAAGACTCCCTTACCGTCTTCCATTGAAGGAGTGTGTGGGACAGGCAGCATCGCAGAACTGTGGCGACAACACTATTATGAGTTGTTCAACTGTGTTAAGAAGAGTGATGGGGCCTGTGGCGTAGTGGGTTGTCCGTAGGCGTTCGGATCAGGGGGTCACAGGTTCAAACCCCGCTGCAGTCAGCATGTCGTTGTGTCCCTGGGCAAGACACTTCACCCCAAATTGCTCCTGTGGGGATTGTCCACAGTATTGAGTATGTAAGTCGCTTTGGATAAAAGCGTCTAACAAGTGACATGTAATGTAATGTAATGTAATGATGCATCTGTGGTTGAAAAGGTTGACTCCACTGAAAATGTTACAGTTAGATCAGAGGAAGTCTTCAACACTATAATGAATCTAGAAAATAACAAAGCTTGTGGCCCGGATCTCATCTCAGCTGAACACTTAAAACATGCCAGTCTTAAGCTTGCTCCTCTTCTTGCTCTGTGTCTTACTGGTTTCCTTAATCATGGTGTCTTACCAGATTCCATGTTATCTGTGCTACTTGTGCCATCAAGGATAAAGCTGGGAAGATTAATGGCATTGATAATTACAGACCCATTGCTTTAGCTAGCATTCTCTCCAAAGTGTTGGAGAAAATTCTGTTGGATAGGCTGGAAAGGTATATTACCACAGCTGACAACCAGTTTGGTTTTAAAAGAAAACACGGCACAGATATGTGTATATTTGCTTTAAAAGACATTACAGCAAAATATAGAAGCCATAATTCCACCATGTCTCTGTGTTTTATTGATGCTTCCAAGGCATTTGATCGACTGAATCATTTCAAATTATTTGACAAAATGTGCCAGAGAGGGGAACCCGAGTACATAATAAGGATCTTAGCCTTCTGGTATGCACATCAGACTATGCAGGTGAGGTGGGGCAATACTGTGTCTGAACATTTGTATGTTGGTAATGGGGTCAAGCAAGGTGGGATTTGATCTCCTTTGTTGTTTAATCTGTACATGGATGATCTGTCTAGGAAAGTGAACTTGTGTAAAACTGGCTGTGTCATCGGTGCTACTGTTGTCAACCACCTTATGTACGCAGATGATTTAATCATCTTCTCCCCGTGCATTGCTGGCTTACAACAGCTTCTGAGGACTTGATTGATTTTAATATTAAGTATAACGCCAAGAAGAGTAGCATCATGATTGTGCGAAGTAAAGAGGATAAAAAGGCTGTATTTCCTAATTTTATTCTCAGTAGCAACATTCTTCTTGTGTGCAGTGAGATGAAGTACCTTGGTCATTATATTTCTGATGATCTCACAGATGACAAAGACATCCAAAGACAACGCTGCAAACTGTATGCCCAGGCAGGCACACATATTAATGCGGACATTTCACAAGTGCTCTGTAGATGTCAAGGTATCACTTTTTTTTTGAAATTCTCTTTTTATTCAGCTTTTCACATGTTTACAGTCATAGATAATACAATATTCTCTGTAAGCCTTCTGTAGTTAACAGTAAAATCACAAATCAAACGTACATATTTGGGGATAATACAGATGCAGGCCTCACTGACCGTCAAACATGCTATAAGGTATCACTTTTTAAAGCTTTCTGTACACCATTGTACACGCCACGGTTCACCTGTGGAGTAACTACAAGGCTCACCTGTGGAGTAACTACACGGCTCACCTGTGGAGTAACTACACGGTTCACCTGTGGAGTAACTACACGGCTCACCTGTGGAGTAACTACACGGCTCACCTGTGGAGTAACTACAAGGTTCACCTGTGGAGTAACTACACGGCTCACCTGTGGAGTAACTACAAGGCTAGAAGCATGCAAAAACTAAAAGTTGCATACAATGATGCTTTACGGTTGCTGCTGAGGGTACCAAGATGGCACAGTGCCAGCCAGCTGTTTGTTAACCTGTCAAGCCCTTTTAAGAAAGTTAATGTACAAATTAATGTGCCGCCTAGAAGACTCGGACAATCATGTTATCTCGATTTGAATTAACCCTGTGAAGAGTTCTACTCGGTTCTCTTCCATGATTTGGAGACATTGGCGCAATAGCCGAAACAGAGTGGCTAGCTGTAATTGGACTGATTTTATGTTTTTTAACTGTTTGTTTTGTGTTTAGCTTTTTAATCTTATTTATTGATGTGTATCTTGTCATTTTGTATGTGATATGGACCTTGAGTCTGAAATAAAGATTGAATGAATATACAAGAGAGTTACACAGTCACAAGATGGAGGAATACCGGTTCAAAGAAGTATACAATGTTTAGTTCAGATTAGACCCACGTCAGAAATGATTCGCTTGTCATATGTCCATCTCCACCATTTGTTATCATGTGCTACTCTGATATTGGAAGAGTACATTCAGTATTCTCCCAACAATATTATATATAACTTTATTTGTTTTTCATTCCATCCTTGTCATGTAGATGTAATAAATATATGTTATTGGCAGGAATGCTGGCAGCTTAGGAAGGGCTGCAAGGGAATCAGGGAGGAAGATGTGGAGTTTGAAGAGGAGCTCTACACAGCAGGAACTGTGGTCGTCTGGAGCCAGGGCAGCCGGACACAAGCCTCCAACGTCTATAAGGCCTTCACTGTGGACAGCCCGGTGCAGCAGGTTGGTTACTGAAAGCTGGTTTTTAGATAGTATTCAAAGCGATACCCTTATCTTACTTATAAGTAGATCCAAGAAACTGTTTATTTCTGTCGGGAAAGTTGTCCTTTTGACCGATTCCATTAACAGCTTTTGTGACTCACTGGAAAATGCTGATGGCAATTAAGATGCTGGTTACATTTCATTCAGGTAAAACAAGATACATACAATGAGAAGTAAAAGTGTGTGAATGAGATTGAAAGAATTGTGGCTTTTTGTATACATGCATATTAGGGCTGTACTCGAATATCTACTATTCGGGTTTCAATTTCGTTATTTGTGCTGCACTGCGGCTGACAAATAGATTTGATTAAAATCTCCAATATCTTCGTAAGAGCTTGTGTCTCTTCGGGGGGTGCTAACACTTAACCATAAACTTTATCGTTGACTTTTTCCGTCTTTATATGTAGATATTACTTTTCTCCGTTAATCTCCATCACGTTGTTTCCATAGCAACAACAACTTCCTGTCAACAGCTCTAACTCTCCTTCAAAATAAAAGCATGTCCATACAAAATAGGAAGCCAAGCCAAATTACACTTAAGACATATACAACTGCAACGAAAGTAACAAACTCAATGCAATATCGTTTTCAATTTCAAAGAACACAAATTGGGTTGTATCATATGCATTAACAAATAACTATAAAACAACAATAGGCTACTGTAGAATATCAAAATGAATGCCGCGAATAAACCGAAATACAGGTGTTGAAGCGGTTCGCTGCTGAATACTACGCGGAGCCCGAAGAATGGTATTCGGGACAGCCCTAATGCATATATATATATATATATGTTAGCAAAATATTGAAACTAGTTTGTATTCTCTCTACAGGCCTTATGGTGTACATTTGCTGTTCCTCACAACAAGAAAGATGGTAATTAATCATTAAAAAGCTTTCGTTGTTCAAAAGAGAATAGTTGTTTTAATGTATCTGTTAAATTCAATCGCAGTTCATTTGAATTGAATAAATAAGATGCACCATCCTGATGTTGTTTTGCAGAAGAGGAAGTGGAGCAGACGGTCTGTATCGTCCAGAGTAGCTGTGTCAACGTGCACACCATAACGGGGAAGGATTTCATCTCACCACTACCTTTCCAGGTGAGTTGGAGAGAAATGTTTGTTATACATTCTTTAAAGACGTGTGTGTGTCATCCCTGCTTGTGTTTGTATACATGCTGAATAGAATTGAGTGTGTGTTTGTCCACTTGCAAATATGTTGTGATAATTCAACATGTGTTTGTGTGAGTGTGAGTGTGCGCATGTGTGTTTAATGGTTATGTCTCTGTGAGTATGAGTTTGTTCCGGTCTCAATAGTCTGTTGCACAGCAACAAGATATCATTTGATTCATGGATGTATTTTTACCAGTTAGTTGCAGAAATAGTGTTTGTGGCCTTCTCGAAGGAAATCATGTTTCCTTCGTTTTTTTTTTTATTAGTTTTTTCTGTACGTAAAAATAAAGCTTAATGTTGTCTTTATTACTTAAACATTACAATTGTTTGCACACATTTCTTCCCTGACTATCCCCTCCTTTCTCCTCCAGGTGTCAAATGTCTGGGCGACAAAGTTTGGACTTTTGTTAGAACGAAAAAACTCAGCGACAGACTCACAACTCCCCGGGTACACACCATACACTCTGACACACGTAGACACACATCCGTGTCACACAGACAAATCTCAAAAACCTGAACAGATTTGTTTACATTAAGACATTCTCCTTGGTTTGAAGGGTAACAGAATAACTGAGCCCGTTTTCTCTCTGCAGGGAATCTCTCCCCACAGTCTTCAGCATGCTGCATCCTCTCGACGAGATTGCACCAATAGTGTGTAAACCTGCAGGTATGACAAAAACACACATTCCTCTCCCGCTCTCGCTTTCTCTTTCTCTTAATCTGTTTCGCATATAATCACTATCAGGTCTGCACATTGTCCGGCGTTTCCCTTTCATGCATGAGGCTCTTCAATGTCTGTGTCAGAAGTTTTCTATTCTTCAAGTTGAAATACGTTTTGTTTCAGGTCTGTTTGAAAGCTCCCGTGTGCAGTATGCATCGGATGCCAGCATGAAGATAGTGTTCAGCTGCTGCCAGCCCTCTATAGTTGTCTCCTATGACACTGTACAGGGAATACACTCTGTCTGGGCCCTGCGCAAAGTCACACAGGATGTGAGTGATCACACAGACACACCTGCAAAATCCCACAGTGAGTCTACCTGTGTCTAACCTTGAGCCTCTCACCTCTATCAGGAGCGATTTTCAGTCCTGCGGTGTACAGCAGATCCGGTTGGCACTCCTTTGTGTCTGAAGGCACCGGGCTTACTGACCTCTCACCTCCGTAATATCTCACGCCTGGACTCCCCCGGAGGCAGTGGGGGGACCGGGCTCGGCCCAGAAAAGTATACAAGGTATACGCTTTAATATGTGAGGCGTCTGGCCTTGTTATGTCTATTTATTTATTTTATATTTAACTTTCATGTTAGGAATGTTTCACAGAGACAATGTCTGTTTTTAAAAACAAAACATGGCAAAGTTAGCAGTAATGTCAATCAGCGGTTTAATTCAAATGCACACAGGGACGTACACACATGAAGAATAAGCACAACAACTAAGACCATCTCTGATCCCATCCTTCATTTTCTGCTCTTAGTTGTGCCATTGCCACCTCTCCTCTCCACTACAGCGCTCTGCACAGCCACCCGAGCAGAATCTTGACGTCTTCACCAGGGATACACCCCCGGGTTCACTCCCCGAGTATATCCAACATGGCTGCCCTCAGGTGAGTTGGACTTTGGGGAAGCTCGTAACAAGACTTAAGGGCCTGATTCAAAAATTGCCTTAAGAACATTGAATGTAAAAGCTAAACAAGCTTTATTAGCACAACTGTTAGGAGATCAAAATGTGTAAGTCAGTATGGACATAGGAGTATTGTTTTTAAATGCCATTATATGCATCAGACAAATCTTAAAAGGATGCATTTTTTTCTTTAGACTATACAAATTTGCTTCAACGCCAATCTTGTGCATGTTCTGATTGTACATAACAGGATACAGGAAACAATATGCTCCTCAACACCACTAGTTGTCAAGATAATGTCCTTTTTCTCCTTCTTCATCCTTTCATGGCAGCCGGGCCCATCCTCCAGGCATGGCGACTCCATCCTTTTCTGGTGCGGCTCGTTTCAACACGTCCTTCCACAGCCAGTCCCCTAGGGGGCACCACGGCCTGCTGCCCTCTGCCAACAGCACGGTCAACGAGACGCTGCTGGTGCCGGAGATGGAGCCCATCTTGCCCGACCTGTGCATCGAGCAGCTGTGGAGCGAGACCGTCACAGCTGGTTGTTACAGGTAATGACCAGGACCGAACCCTCATGGAAACTGATGACATGTCTGTGCAGACACATGTTCAATTTAATGACAGTTATGAAGAGATTTATGATAATGTTCTTCTAAGTGATGGCTTTTATTCATGCAAGTTCAGGACCAGGCTACTCTTAGTTATTTTAGCAACACAAATTTGAGGTATATATGTTTATTAAGGCACATAGCTTTTAGGACTTACAAGTTAACACCAGAAAATGTTTACCATCTATCATATACGGCATCCTCATCAGAAAAACAGATGTGTTCCCTTGTTGTTCTTCGTCAGATATATCATTTTTTTGAAGAAAGATAAGATTATAATGGATTTCTTTTTACAGTTATTTCAGTTCAGCTTTAATTGGGTACTCCTTGTATTCTTGATTTGGTAGCACTCAGGTTAAGTGAATTATTTTAACACAATTAACCCTTGTTCCCACTCTAAATAAGATGTCCAAAATCGTTGCTGGGATTTTTGTTGACATATAAATGACGGTGAAAAAAAGAGCATCATATCTTGAAGAGTCCTTTAGCATTTTTACCATCAAAGTTGTTCAGATAGAAATTCTTAATCACTTATCAGAAGGAAGCTCCTCACAGCAGGGATATATTTATTTGATATTGTTTGTTTAACTGTTTTTTGTTGCTGATCTTGTTTCACACATATCTTCTTTGTTTGTGTTTGCAGGGAGATGAGCAGCCAGGCATCTAAAGTATTTCTGACCTCTGACCTCTGTGAGAACCACTACCTCTGTTTCCTGGTGGAGTCTCACCAGCAGCTCAGGTAACACACACGCACGCACGCACGCACACAGAAAAGTCTCAAAGGATCTCAATCTTTGGAACTATGACAGTAAAAGTAATAAATATCGATCTCTTATGTAGAACGTCAGGCAAATACATTTAAATCTAGTGGATATCCTGAATGCCATCCCTCCACATTATTCTCTTCTTCATTCTTTTCACAGATGTGTGAAGTTTTTTGAAAGCAACAATTCGTCTCAGCTGATCTTCACATCTGTCACGACGATCCCTGCCAAAGACGCAGAGCCTCTGCAGGTACAGTACAATATCTGAGCTTCACAATATTTACAGAGAATAGGAAAATGTAAGTGGCAATACTTTCTCAAAGCAATACCCATACAAAAACCGGTCAATTCAGTAAGTAAGTATTTTTTTCCCAAATAAATAATACAATGCCCAGTAAAGACAGATGTCAAGTATGTGATTGTACCCATTGTGTACACTTTATTAGGTACTCATGTATAATCAAATGCAGTCCAGTTAAACTATTCTGCTGTAATATTCAGTATTAGGCTGTCTTTATTTTACTATAATTAGTGTAAGCATTAAATTGGATTGGATAAAACATAGCTCGTAATGTAGTCCATTGCAACACTTTAAAGGTCACCTATCATGCTATTTTTAGGCAATAGCATAGGTCTCAGATATATTACAAATATATAAAAAACATGTCTATGAAGTGTATTGCTCAAAATACTAAACAGATCACCAATTCTAGCCATGCCTCATATCCCTCCATTTCACTTCCTGTTTCAAAAGTGCTGATTTTAAATTGATATAAAAAAAAGGAGGGGTCTGAGCTCAGGCGAGACCCGGCAGCTACTGTCTAAACTAAATACTGCCGTGATGAAACGCCATATCATGGATTACCAAGGATTCTCTCTGAAACAGTTTGGAGCTCAAAGGCTTTCTCTCTTGCCGGTTATACCACAAGATGAGTTCCTTTGTATTTCCTGCTTCTTCACACACATGCTCTCCAGTACAGGTTAGCTCGAGTGTTAGCGATGCTAATGTAAACATGCACCGACCATATTACGTCCAAAACAGTCGGGTATTGTTTCTGATAGCAACTTTCTGATGGGTCGTGGGTCCACATTTCCGATATTACGTCATATCGGCCGAAAATGTGGATCAGCTCCGTTGTAGCCCCGTTTTTAGAGATTTGGGAACGGAGGAAAAGAGAGGGTTTTATTTTATTAATTTGAGCAGTTTTAGTTTATCTGGAAATTATTTGTAGCACATTAGTTTTATTTAAAGTTAATTAGATAATTACTTCTGAGGTAGTATTGTGCTGCAAATAGAGTATTGATCATAAACTGGAAAGAATACAAAACATGAATACTAGGTCTCATTATGTCTAAATTAAGACGTGCAACAGGCAAACGATAATTCTGAGAAGATTAACTCCACAACGTTTTTTAACCTTGACAGATAATCACATTTTAGACAGCACATTGAAACTAATCTCCTGAATAACTAATCAAGTATTTTATAAGCTACTGTAACAATGTGAAGGGCAGCATTAAAAACACAACAGTGAGTGAGTGAACTCTCAGTTGAGAAAAAGCTAAACATTTGTTATGAATATGGTGGTATGTGTTGACATTTTCTATTATTGGTTGATCATATTACTGATTTAAGTAATATGATATAAGTGTTTCTTTAAAAGTGAATGTAAAAGGTTGATTGATTCTAGCTTCTCTGTGTGATTATTTACTGCTTACTCTTTAAGGAAAGTCAACTTAAAGGGGACCTATCATGCAAAATGCACTTTTTGATGTCTTTTATACATAATATGTGTCCCCGGTGTGTCAGGGAACTCACGCAGCGTCAGAAAATAAAACCCTCTCTCTTTTTCTCCGTACCCAAATCTCTAAAAACGGGGCTACGACGGAGCTGATCCAGATTTACGTCCGATATGACGTAATATCGGAAATGTGGACCCACGGCCCAATCAGAAAGTTGCTATCGGAAACAATGCCCGAATGTTTTGGACGTAATATGGTCTGTGTTTACATCGCTAACACTCAGAGCTAACCTGTGCTGGAGAGCATGTGTGTGAAGAAGCAGGAAGTAAAAAGGAACTCACCTTGTGGTATAACCGGCAAGAGAGAAAGCCTTTGAGCTCCAGACTGTTTCAGAGAGAATCCTTGATAATCCATGATATGGCGTTTCATCACGGCAGCATTTAGTTTAGACAGTAGCTGCCGGGTCCCGCATGAGCTCAGACCCCTCCTTTTTTTTCTTCTTTTTTTTTTTTAAGCTTTATACCCAAAATCAGCACTTTTGAAACAGGAAGTGAAATAGAGGGATATGAGGCATGGCTAGAATGAGTGATCTGTTTGGTATTTTGAGCAAAACACTTCATAGACATGTTTTTTATATATTTGTATATATCTGAGACCTATGCTATTGCCTAAAAATAGCATGATAGGTGACCTTTAAATATCTTTAGGTATTGAACATCTGGACTGACAAAACAAGCATTTAAATATCTTAACTTTGTCTTTGAGTAGCCCAAGTGACTTAAATGAACATTTTTGACACAAAAAATCTTTGCTCCTCAGAATATCGATGCCATGCTGGTGCTGGAGGCCTGTGGCAGTCTGGTTCTCTACACAGGAATCACCAGGGTGAGAAATATCAAAACACAGACACCACATCATGTTTAACAGGAAAAATAAACGTCTTTTTAATATGGCTTTTAATTTGGGTTAACGTTCAATTCTCCCTAGTATCATTGTCCATGTTTTAATTTAATTTTAATTTCTTGTCAGCATTAATTCAAGGGAATTTCATTAGGATCGCTGTCGATGTTTTATCTTGTTCTGTATTTATTTTATTTTGTTTATGTTATGTTTTCTGTAAAGCACTTTGGGCTGCTTTGTGCATGAAAGGTACTATATATTTTTTATTATATCATAAGTTTCTTTTTAAACTTTAATACTTTTGAATGCATGTAACATATGTAAAATTAAGCTGTCTGTGGCTCTTTTTCTGCTGTATCTACGTACATTTCCCCTCTGTGGGACTAATAAAGGGATTCTGATTCTGATACAAATAAAGTTTATTATTATTAATTAGGGATGCTCCGATTGCACATTTTGGGGCCGATCGATCGCCAGAATCAGTATTGTCCGATACCGATCCGATCGAGTGGGCGGGGCCTATGGGGATCTTCCATTTAAAGTGATGTTTAAAACTCAGTTAATGCTCCTTCACTGGAGCTTCCACAAACAACCAACATAATTATTACATTCAAATGAAGTACATTATTCAAGTTTACGTTAACTTTGGATAATGTGTGTGGATAATGTGTGTCTAACTTGAAGTGTGTGTTTTGCGCCGCTCACCAGTCCGTCACAGCGGGTATGTGTGGTATATGCTGTCTATGATTTTACGCCATGTGATCGGCGGCTGATCGATCGGAGCATCCCTAATTATTGTTATTATTATTAAATAGTTAAATACACCAGGTTTAACATACTTTAGATACAAAATTCAAGGACATTTATGCTTATTGAAGTGAATGCGTATTATTAAATATATAACCTTCCTGTGTTGCTGTCCTTTAGGTCAGTAAGGTGTTCGTCCCCGGCCTCCTGTCGCCCACCTTCAGCCTGACCAACCACGTGTCTCACTTCAGCTCAGCGATGGAGAACGTTAGCACGCCGGCTAACGCTGGTAGCAGGCACCTCCAAAGACTGGATGAGGTATTATGTCTTGTAAACAAAGTGATCTTTAAACTATATGTTTATTCATTTTTCATTATTTTAAACAACATAGTTACAAGACATGCCATACCTTACACTAACTTACATAAAACATTTGAAAAACAGAGGCAGTGTTTCCTCTACCATTGTCTTGGCGGGGCGCTGCATCAATGAAAGGAAGAAGTGTAGGCTACATGATAAGAAGGGAATACAGTTTGAATAAAAGTAATACAGTACAGTGTAACACTGTACTTTTTAATGTATACTTTGTTGCTGTACGATATCAATAACAATAATCCACAGCTCCTCTCTCTGCTCCAGTGGATACAAAAAAATTCGGGTGCCCCGAAATGTTTTACCCGGGCAGCACCCTGCCAAGGCAGTAAACCAGCAAAAACAGCAATTACTCATTTCAGGTTTAAGCCTTGGTCGCTTAAATTATTTGATTATTTTTGTAATATTTCATTTTTATAGGTAACATACTTAATTGCAATTCAATCTAGTACCTTCTCATAAACAATTTCCACAGAGCAAGGCAATCTGTCACAGTCAGCATGGTGGCCTGATTTGGTTTCCTGTTATATCATTATTCAATTTTTCTGCTTGAAATATTCAAAGATAATATCAAAACAAATTATACCGTACAAACTGTATCGCTACACCAATGTCCTTTTTGTTTATGATCTATTCCTTCTGTTATTTCCTTCCGTTTCCCTTTTTCTCTCTACTTCTTCTTCACCTATTTGTTTTCAGGGCATCATGCCGTCACCAGTGTCTGAGCCGAGGGGTCCAAACATTAAACACCACGAAGGTTCATTTTTGGATGATTACAATTTCCAACACACCACGCCCTACATCCATGCGCTGCGGGACCCCGTCTGCAACCGGGTCACTTTGGTGAGTTTGTGTATATAATTCATTTGGACACCATTATAGATAGATAGATCTTTAATTTTGTCATTGTACAGGTACAACGAAATTACAATAAACTCAAGGTGCCAACACGCAACAACATACCAATATAAAAACAACAAGACACAATAAAAACAATAAATGGGACTTAAATAGACATGATAGGGAATATGTACATAAATAAATAATAAATTAAATTGCACGATTCCCCTCGTATTGCACGGAAGGCTTATATAATTTAAATATTAGCAGCGTTTAGTGCACATATGGCCCTGGGAAAAAAACTGAACTTGAGTCTGTTTGTCCGGGAAGACATGGTACAGAAGCGCCTGCCTGAGCGCAGCCGTACAAGGTTTTAGTGTTCAAGATCAAATTTGCCCTTAACTCTTATGCAGAGTTGGGTGTAATAATATTACTTTTGTCGGTAACGGAGTAATGTAGAGCGTTACTTTTATAATTCAGTAATCACACTACAGTTAGTAACATTGCCCGACACGCGTCGTTACTTTTATACAATGAGTAATCACACACTACAGTTAGCCTACTAACATAAAGAATGACTAGGTTCTCCCTTTGACAGACAAGAGGGATTTCCGCCGCAGGTTTTATATTTACCCAACGTCCGAAGAAAGGACAGGAATGTGACGGTGAGGTACAAACTGTGTCCAGGCCAGAAGCTTTTATCCACTGCTGCAAACACAACGTCAAACCTCAACAAGCACCTGCAAAGACAACATGCTAACGGGAAGCTAATAGCTAAGGAGGACCTCCGAATCCAGAGTGAGGATGTCGAGTAACGTGTAAACAGCAAACACGCAAAGTTATATGATGAGGCCCTCTATGTCGGGAGCGTCGACGGGGGGACGGGGAGTGGTGCTAGTGGAGCCAGCTTCAGATGAGGCTCCCTCCGCAAAATGAAGCACCCTCCGCAGTCTGCATGATCTGCCTGTAGGGAGGGGCGGCCCTACGAGTAAAGTAACGAGTAAACACGTTACGTTATGTAGAGAGTAACGAAGTAAAGTAATATATTACTTTTTTTGAGTAACGACCCCATCTCTGCCCGTATGTTGTGTTCGTGTTTCCCGTGACCCGTTTCAAATTAAAATTATATAATAACTACGCTCTAGTTTTTTTTTTATGGAACAAGGCTTCATGATGTCCTCCACAACAGCTATCTAAACACTACAAAACAGATTTTGACAATTTTAGCCAAGTCTGAAGGTCTCTAAAAAAAAAAGTGTGTAATTTGGTGTTCGGGCAGGGGAGACCCATCAGAATTGTTTTGGGTGACTCGGGGTCAAATTCGGCCCAATCAAGATTCATCTTTGACTTTGACTAATGTAGTGTGACTCTGAGAAGCTGGTGTTTTGGTACATACTGCAGAAAATATAAAAACAGACGTACTCTATAGCTATGGTTCATTCTAAATGGTAACTTCTGTCACTGTAAATTGTACAAGTTGGTTGTATACAAATAGATGCTTGTAAGCTCACTCAAAGAGAACAGCCATGTGCCTCGAGGCTTTATTTCTAGTCAGTCTTTCGTGTGAGGTTCAGGTCAATTGATATTTGTGAATGAGAGTTGTTGATGTGTGTGTGTTCCTGCCTCCTGGCTCAGTCCTGTCAGACTTGGTATAGACAGCCTGTTTAGCCCACAGACTTTACAGAATACAACAACAACAACAACGCTGTCTCTCTCACACTCACTTCAAAACAAACCACCCTGTGCAGAACAGCCTTTGCATGCTGCTGCGTTTTTGACATATTGTTTCTGTTAATTGATTTCCTCCTTTGACCTCTTGATGTGTCAATCTGAAGGCTAATGTTTGTTAATGCAGCTCGCTGGAGTTTCCTAAGCACCCGCCGCTCTCAGTATGCTGTCAGGTCGATGGTTAATTCTCTCATCAGGGTTTCTTTCTAAACGGAGATGAAAAGGACAGGACAACCGTGCTGGAGAAAATGTGACGTTAAAGTAACAAGATCTTCTAATGTGTGTTTCCTCAATAGCACACCTATTCAAAAATAATTTAAAACTTCTACTTTGATAATGTCAACATTTGGAATTTTTACATAATGCGCATTTACTGCAAAAAATATTATTCAGTTTGTTTTTCTAGATCATGGACAATTATGGTGATTTATTTAAAGAAGCACGACAGGAATATGTTTAGGTATGGAATGGGTGAATGATGACTTGTATGTACAGCGCTTTGAGGAGTCGTAAAGACTGGATAAAGCATATCAACCATTACAGTCCATGTTAGTCCATTTAGTCCATTTGTAATGATGGTCTGATTCCTTGTGCACGCCGTCTCACTGTAATGACTTATTTGGTAATAACAGAGTCATTGTTAACGCTGTGCTTTTCCTGCTATGACAAGTGTACATTTGTAAACGTGTAGAATGTAAAGTACTATGCAAAATGTACATATTCAATTTAACTGAACGTTTTTAAATGTAATTTTTTGACAAACTCTTTCTCTAGGAACTAAGCAGTGGCACAATGCTGAGGATCTCCATCCCAGAGATCGCTACCTCAGAGCTCGGTGAGACACGCACACACACACACACACGCACACACACACACGCACGCACACGCACACCATGTATACATCACTTCAGGGGACATTACATTGACTTACATGCATTTCCTGGAGACTTATCCTAACCTTAACCATAACCAACACATGCCTAACCCTTATCCTTAACCTTAACCTTACCCTAACCCTAATCCTAAACCTAACCAAGTCTTCACCCTAAAATTAATGATTTGTCCCCACAAGGGAAGCCAGTCACACAGACAGACAGACAGACAGACAGACAGACAGACAGACAGACAGACAGAGCGCTGAGTCAGAGCAGTTAGGTCCTGGAAATTAGGTTTGAGAGCTGCCGTACGTTATTACACAGTGACGTATAATACTTATGTGTTGAGGATGCCATTACAAGACACACACACACACACACACACACACACACACACACACACACACACACACACACACACACACACACACACACACAACACACACACACACACACCACACACACACACACACACACACACACACACACACACACACACACACACACACACACACACACACACACACACACACACACACACACACACACAATGAATATTAAATAACGATTAAGTAATTAAATCCATGAAAAATGTTTTTCTTGTTTCTTTCTTTTGATTTATTTTTCTTCCTCGTTATTTTTGGCACACATGTTAGTTTTTAGTGTACTATATATAGAAATATTCACTTCACTACATGAACTTGGATGTGTTTTAATTGCCTTTGGAGCTTTGCCTTACTAAACAAAGTTAAAATGAACCCTTTAAGAATAGTTATCCACTGGGGGAATTAGCGTAGAAGCCTAATGTGCATAGATAACCTAAAATACATTTTCACATGGGACATTCATCGTGTGAGAACCTCAGTTAATTAGTGTATCGATCCTCGGGTCAATAAAATATACACTTTTCTCTTTAGTTCAATCTGACTTTAGACAACATGTATATTAAAGTATAATTTTTTTTAAGTTATGGTAAACAATATTAAACCGTTTTAAAGCATGATTTTGTCGACGGCTTCTGAAGTACTTAAAAAGGTATTTGTCGATTCCCATCAAACACAATCTAAATCTCTTCATTAACCAATGGATCATTTAATTTCAGTAAATTATAGCTTTCTATTTATTTTGTGTTCCATATTTAATTTAAAACACAACTTTAGTATTTTCCAGTCAAATGTGTACGATTTTTATTTTTTTATTTTTGCGTAACATTTTGAGTTAATTGCTCTGGTAGAAATGTCAATTCAGTTACATTCTTACTGAAAGGCTTGCCTCTGCATCTCTTTTTCAATCTGCTTTTATATTTTCTTTACAAAATCTCTCTAAGTACTTTGGAATAATGAATATGCATTACACTTACACTGTTCTTTTTCAATTCATGCAAAGGTCTATCAGTGTATCTTTTATTTGATTTAGTTGGCTAATGGCTCCTTGGGCAGATCTTAATGTCTGCTCGAACCATGACCTTCAAGCTTCTATATCTCCTCCAGCTTGTATTAAAGCTTGTCTTTTTATTTAAAGCCTTCATCATCACTAAGGTGTGTACGTATAATCCTATCTGCCTCCTGCTTCTACCTCTCTGTCTTTGCGTTTTTTCTCCATCATTTAGTCATCGATCTTACAGGCAAGGCTTTCTCCCGCTAATGAAATGGCATTTATCCACCTCTCCCCTGACCTTTCCCACTCTGGAAGTCCAATTAATAAAGCCTGGTGACGATGATTAGGAATCTGATTGGTCAGAGTTGTAAGGAGACACTGTAACACTAATTACTGTTGTATTGGTGGTTCTTTTTTCATTTCCTTTTTTGTTTTCTGATGTTAGGAAGTAAAGGCCAATTGGATCATCAGAAGAAAAAAAGTTAAATAAAAGAACTTGGTTTTGAAAAATCAGATTTGTTGAAAAGTACTTTAACACTTTAGATTTCCACTTTAAGACTGGAGTCACTGGACTGAAGAAATAGCCATGAAAGTTGTGTTTTTATTCATGAAGTATCATTACAGATAGCAGACATTATGTGAAGATATAGAAACACGAGCATAGGAAACTCTTAGGATCTGAATCCTAGGTATTACGTTACATGTTACTTGTTAGACGCTTTTATCCAAAGCGACGTACATACTCAATACTGTGGACAATCCCCACAGGAGCGATTTGGGGTGAAGGGTCTCAGGGACACAACGACATGCTGACTGCAGTGGGGTTTGAACCATTCACCTTTAGTTCCGACTAAAACACTTTCAATTATCAGACTTTCATATGAATCATGTTGTACCCCAAAAAAGTGTTTGACCCCCAGGCCACAGGGTACTACATTATCGTTCTATTTAAATAACAATATGATAACTTTGGACTTTGTTTTAAACTTTTAAAACAAACTTGCTCTTTTATTTCTCAATGTTTTCCTTTTCTGTCCCTTTCCCCCTCTGATTTATTTCAGTGAGGAAATGCCTGCAGGCCATTCGTTTCATCCTGCCCAAGGAAGCTGCCATGAAGGTTGGTGGATTTGATTAATTATGATAAAACACAGAGAGAAGGAACCACATTAGGTCACGAGGATAATACATTGGAGACAATGCTGGCATGACATTATGTATTGGTCAATAAAGCCTGAAAACATTTACTCATGGAATATGTTACCGTGTGCAGAGACTCAACATTAAGAGCAAAGATAGTGTAATCAGATTATCTGTCTGCCATCAAATGTCATGCCGAGCCTGCATCATTACTTTGGTTGGAAATTGCATGGTTATTTAATTATTTGAAATGACATATAATAAATCTTACTTTTCTGCAATATTATAGTTACAATGGATACAATTTCATTTAATTTAAAGTAGGTTTAGTTGATACATTTGTATCTTTAATACTCTTTTATGCATGCTTCTTAGGCAGTGTTGGGCAAGTTACCTCCAAAATGTAATACAGTACACATTACTTATTACTGTCTGTTTTTAAGTAATAAGATACATTACAATATTACTGTCTCTGAAATGTAATGAGTTGCACTACTTTGATATTACTTTTGAGTTACTTTCACCAACATAACTGCAAAAGAATGGCTAGGTATGTTGAATGCTAAAATGTAGTTTAGTGCAGCTCATTATACATCCAGTGAAGGGCAATGTGGTATAGCATAACATCTGTGTAGGCCAGGGGTACTCAGACTTTTTTATTAAAGGTCCACTTGTGAATTGTTTACAAGGTCACTGGTCCGGATCAATGCCAGTAAAGTGCCCCCCCCCCAGCGGAGAAACGAAAGTGAAATTTAAGAAGCAGTTTCTTATGGTGCTCTATGCATGGGGCCCCCTTGAGGGGGTTTCCCGACATGTCGTTGCAGTAAATTAAACCTTCTTTGGGGGCCCCCTTCTGGTCCAAGCACTTGCCTGCCTTGCGCCCCTGTACACACACACACACACACACACACACACACACACACACACACACACACACACACACACACACACACACACACACACACACACACACACACACACACACACACACACCACACACACACACACACACACACACACACACACACACACACACACACACACACACACACACACACACACACACACACACACACACACACACACACACACACACACACACACACACACACACATACATATTCCATACATACATACAGGTGGCTTGAACTAGTGGGAGAAATGGCACTGTTTGTCTGTAGTCAATGCCTTGAACCTCGGCAAACAAGGCATTAGAAGCATTAGAAAGTCAAGGTAAACTTGCGGTTAACTTGCGGTCTGCAATGCCTGTCACGCTCGCACACACAAGTAAATATATATATGCACGTTCATTCTCGCAACACGTCAGACACAAGAAAATATACATTAATTTACATCAGAATCAGAACATTTTTATTTTATAATTTACATTTTTTATAATGGGACACAGGGTTCGGTCCGGATTGATTTGCAGTCCGGTCCGGATCCGGACCTTAGTCCGGAGTTTGAGAAGCCCTGGTGTAGGCCATTAAGGCTACTTACAACTTTTATTACACGACTTAGTTGAATACTCGATTCTGATTGTAAATTCTTAACATGTGACACGTTGTTAATACAGTAGTACAGACCAGTGTCAAGGACTATAATGAAGGTTGCTAAGGAAAGAAAGGAAAAGAGGTTAAAAGACGGAGCGCTGGACGTCAGATAAATCACCAGAAGAAGGCAGGCAGGAAGTAAACAATAACAGGAACACAGAATGGGCTCTGTAGTTTGTTTAGTATATGGCCGTGTAATAAGCGGGATAATGTGCAGCGAGGCGGTCATTATGGGGAAAAGAACACCCGACAGGCTGATCAGGGCACCCGACGCGAAGCGGAGGGATCTTGTTGAGCCTGAAGGGTAAACACCAGGCTTACTAATCTACCCCCACAATGTTTCTCTGGTGTTGGAATGTCTCGCGATGTTGGTAAATTCTTCAAAGCAAAACACCATTTCATTTCGGGTTAAAATTAGTTGTAACTGAGCATTGTAACGGGTAGTATATTCCCCACATTTCATTAGTAATGCGTTACATTACTTCGTTACAGAAAAAATTAATACATTACTGTAACTCCGTTACTTTTGTAACGTGTTACACCCAACACTGATCTTAGGTAGCTTCGAGCTGTCTTTGGCTCTTTTCTGCTGGAACACTGCATTTCCCCTCTGTGGGACTAATACAGGGATTCTGATTCTGATTCTGAATTCCTGTATTTTCTTTCAGGTTTTGGTGAAGTGGTATAACATCTACAACGCGCCCGGGGGTCCGAGTGCTCACGCAGAGTGGAACCTGTTCGTCACCTGCTTCATGACGCTGATGGGCTACAACACTGAGCGCCTGGCGTGGACCCGAAACGTGAGTCCGCTGTAGAAGGGTTTTCTATTCATTTCTTCTTTTATTTTTGTAGCTTTCTTTTATTGTTTTCTTCACAAGGTAAAATGACATACAAACAAATATTACATTTCAGAGAGAACAGTGCCTGTATGGAGACGATCTACATAGTAATCAAATAATGCTTGGTTGTTTATGACTCCTTTGTTGATATGTACTCTAACCATTTTTCCCAGCCCACAAGAAATGTGTCTTCCATTACTTTCAACTTGTATGTGATTTTCTCCATTATTAGGATATCACCAATAATATAAACCCATTGTCTGTAGCTTGGTGGTTCAGCCTTTAGCCTTTAGTTCTTAGTGATAGCCTTCTTTCCAGCAGCTAGGAGCATCTTGATCAGGTATTGATCTCCGACATGTACAGATCCTTCCATATGTCCCAGGTTTAATACCAGACGGGTTCGAGGGATGCTATGGCCTAATACCTTGCATAGAACAGAGTGTACACCGTCCCAGAAAGGTTGCATTTTACTGCAGCTCCAAAACACATGTGTATGGTGAGGTTCCAGATGTTTACCAGTCTCCAGCATGGTTGTTGAGTGTTTGTTTACTACTGATTTTGGGTGTGTAAAAGAAACAAATTAGTTTTTTCCACAGAAATTCTTATTAGTTTCTTATTTTAACTTCAAACACTCATTCACATGTTTTGACCTTGCTCTCTGCCCCTCCCCCCTCTCCACAGCTGCATTTTGAAGTGCCTCTCTCTCCGGTGATTGCTGCTAAGAAGGCTCGTCCCTCTGATGGAGGCTCTGAAGAGGTTTGTGACAAAAGTGTGACCTGTTGTGATGTTTGGGGCACAGTTAACGTACAGCACGATCTCTGTAATGTCTGAATGTTAACTATAAGCAAAGGTTAATTCTTCCTTACGTCTTAAACTTTAAAGTAAATCGACTTTAAAACTGATTTTCAGACCAATCAAGAATTGTTATTCTAATGTGATAATTTATTATCTTAACTACTATATGTAGATGCTTGATAGAATAATAATCCAGTAGTGGTGCAATAGTGTTACAACATTTGTTTGTCTTTAGAACATCCTGGAAATATTTTTGCTATCGTAGCTTGAAGAAATGAGGACATGAAAACATTTAATAAAGTCAAGATTAAAAATATATACCATTTTTTCGTAGACTGAAATAATGGAGCCTTTTTCATGGGAAAACCCAGGCAGAGAAGTCCGTTTGCTTTGGAAATGTAATATTGGAGGGAACCCACTCAAATATTTCACTTTAACTGTGTTTAACAAAGGGAAAGCCCAGCGCTCCAGAAAAACCTTATTCACTCAGGAGACCCTTTCAATGTCTAAGTCTAAGAATAAATGTGACACATAATTGAAAAAAAAAAAAACTGTAGTCTCTGACACACACACACACACACACACACACACACACACACACACACACACACACACACACACACACACACACACACACACACACACACACACACACACACACACACACGATTAAAGGTGGAGGGTTGTTAAGTGGTCTGTGTTTATGTGGGTTCATCGGAGCATGAATGTCAATCAGCTAGAGGCTGTGCTCTGTACTTTTGCATGTGTGTTTGTAAGGGTATGTGTGTGTGCCTGGTTGAGTGTATGTTTGTGTGTGCGTATTTGTTTGGCCTGAGGAACTGAATGAGCCAAATTAAACTGAAGCATCCTGTTGACCCTGCCTGTGACTCTTCACGGATGTTATGACGGTTTTGCAGCCACAAGTAATACACAGAATAGACATAAAGTTCACATATAATGTATGTATAAGCAATCTGAATGTTAAAATGATAGTTCTCACAACACATGCTGTCTTTTTATTCATCAGATCGTCACAAATCCATATGTCTTGGAGCACATTTTTACACGGACATGTAAAGTTTTGCAAACCTGCGCCCTCAAAGCTGAGCATGTTACCGGCAATGATCTCCAAGTCAAATTCGGACAGACCCCACCCCAACATTATTTTAAGTCCCCTGACATGACCTGTAAATAAACACACAGGCTAAACCATCAACCACTTTAAAGTGCTTCGATTCAACACCTATTTAATCTGGGTTTTCTCTTATTGAATAAAAAATCTAGGAAACGAGGAAAAGCCAAAGCCTCTTTCTCTGGCTCCGCTTGATCAATATCCTGAAAGGCAAACACATCCTGCAATCAGTTCCAGGCTTAGATTTAAAAAATACTGCTCAATCATTTACAAACGGACATATTTTGTTCTGCTCCCCCACCCACCACATTAGATTAATTTCTGCCATGGTCATGACGGTACTGTGAATTCTCCCTATACACTACTGTTTTACAGGATATTGAAGCCAGTGCAGGACTCTGATATACCCTAAACCACATGTGTCAAACTCAAGGCCCGGGGGCCAAATCAGGTCCTTGGTTGATTTAATTTCGGCCCGCAGGATAATTTCTAATTACTATTAGATCTGGCCCGCCGGTATATTGCACGCACACCTTCACTCAACCCTGAGGGTCTCCTCAGCTCAGAGCCTGAGCCCTAACATTGATGAACTTGCTCCCAAGATGAGACGCCAAGTATCTGAACTAGCATCATAGAGCAGCACACTGAGTTTCAATGGATGTTTCCTTCTTGAGACAACAGGGCATGTTTGGTTTTTTCTTTGAGGGAAATAGTGTTTTTGAAGCTGTTGTTGGCCTGTGGAAAAATGTGATCATAAGAAATGACTCCGGAAAAGCTGCAGATAGAGCCATAAGAAATTAATGCAACTGATTATTTAATGTTTAATGTTGTTTTTATAGGCAATAATTTAAGCTGTGTTAGTTCCAGGTTTAATATGTGCAATAAGTTAATTTCAATAAGTTTGGCAATAAACATTGAACCAGTCCGGCCCTCGACTATCGCCCATTTTTTATTTTGGCCCACTGTGTATTTGAGTTTGACACCCCTGCTCTAAACCCTAAACCCTGTCCTGTCAGAGAACCCCGCTTTAATCTGTCTTTAATCTCTTCTCTCTGTAGGACCTGGACTACCTGTTAGGGTCTCACTACCACCGACAGATTAATTCCCAACCTATCTGCTCCAACAATGCTCTCACTACAGAAACTGTGAGTAACCCGCTCTTAAGCAATTTCAGGATCACTGTCTTTTTTTTATGAAAGGAAATATTGTCACAATATCAGAATAAAGATAAATAGAGAGGATAATATTAAACACATGATAGGCAGTGTTGGTGAAGTTAAAATGACTTGTACTCTTCTTTATTTTGTTGTCTATGCACACAGACAAATTACTTCACATTTGTCGCTTCAGCCAATGTCTTGCCATTTAACGACTATGTACACCAGTTTTTGCCTTGTACTGACAATAATTACATGTTTTCTCCCTTTGCTCTCCTTCTATCCATGTCCTAGATGTCCTCTCCCTCCACTCCCTCTCTGAAGTTGGACAGTTCGGCTCCTCTCTTCCCTCACATTCCCGCTCTTTTCTACGTCCTCCATCTGCTCTACCAGGAGCTGCAGCTGGACGAGCTGCAGAGAGCGAGAGCCTCATCGCTGGTCTGTCTACTGCAACAGCTGGCGAGGTAACGTGTGTGTGTGTGTGTGTGTGTGTGTGTGTGTGTGTGTGTGTGTGTGTGTGTGTGTGTGTGTGTGTGTGTGTGTGTGTGTGTGTGTGTGTGTGTGTGTGTGTGTGTGTGTGTGTGTGTGTGTGTGTGTGTGTGTGTGTGTGTGTGTGTGAAAAGATACAGTTATTTAGATTGATTAGAGTGTTTTCGATTCTATATTTATGCATATGAAATTAGCATTTAAGTCATGCTGTAAATGACTTTGATGAGTGTGAAAACAGTTGCTTTAAAGGTCACCTATTATGCAAAATCCACTTTTTCATGTCCTTTCTACATCAACATGTGTCCCCTCTTCTTCATGTCTCTTCTACATCAACATGTGTCCCCTCTGTGTGAAGAGATTCTGGAAGTTTCAGGAACAAAGATTCTCTCTCTTTTTCTCTCTCTGATCCATTTCTATAAAACCTGTCTGAAAATGAGCTGATCAGATTTTGGCCACTTTATGATGTCATAACGATTTGTTGTCTTGTGTAACCATTAGCCAATCACCAACAAGGTAACCCCCCCCCAAATCACCTGAATCTCCTTTAGAGCACCATTGTGTTCTTTTTAACCAAATGTCTCTCAGAGGGGCGTGGGGAGGGGCTCCTTATTTTCATCTAAAGTAACAGACAGAGAATCAGCACTTTGGAAACAGGGCTGAAACAGAGGGGATTATGGGTAATGCTGCAATGATCTGTTTGGTGTTTGGAGCCACACACTTCAGAGACATGTTTGTATATATATCTGAGATCTATAATATATTGATGAAAAAAGTATAATAGGGGAGCTTTAATATAAAGGTTACAAAACAGAGACTTGTCATTTATCACAACAAACTAAACCTGGTCTACTTCTCACCCAACCACGTTTAACTCTCACCATGAGGAGAACACATCTCATTGTTTTTAGTATGTGCAATCAAAGCTTTTTGTACGGAGAAATAAACTTTAAAAGGTTGTCGAGTGACCGCTGTGGCTGGTGACAATGACAATAACAGGATAGGTGGAGTGGGAGAGTGAAGCGCTCTTCAAGGTAATTGGCCTCTGTTGGGGAGTGTGTGGGCTGTTTTGAAGTATGTTGCACTTTTTTACACTCTTGCTGTTATCAGGACAACTGCTTAAGGCTACAATTATGATCCATATTGTTATATAGGTATTTTTGGGGAGTGATCATATTTCTTTTAAATCCTTATACATTATCTGCAAGAATTAGGTTTTAAATTGGTTTGAGTCCTCTTTACAGATGCTTTATTACCATTTTTATTATTTAATGAGGTATTATTTTAAAGATAAATCATCATAAACATTCATTACGGTCACATTTGTGCTGCCTCAAGTAAAGGGGATCACTTAAAGGGCCCATGTCATGGCCATTTCTACTGATCATAATTCCATTGTTGAGGTCTACTGGAATAGATTTACATTGTTCAATGTCCCAAACTCACATTGCTTTCTCATACAGCGTCTCTGTATAGTATGTGTATTCACTCCCTGTCCTACACGGCTTGTTGGAGCTCATGCCCCACCCCCTCCCTATGAGCCCACTGTGCTCTGATGTGTGATTATGTTACAATGGAGTTTGTTAGTAACCAGAAAATGACAAACAGATGAGAATGCTGCGTGGGTTCTGGGTGCCGTGTCGGCGGGATGTTGCGGGGCTCGCTGCTCCGCCCTTTGAGACTCGAGGAGCCGACAGTGTGAGCTGCGTGGGGTCTGCGAAACACAGAGGAACTCAGCCTGAACTCAGCCTGAGCACACACACGGGAGTGTGTGGCGAACTGTGAGTGGAGATCCACGCAGCTGCGGCTGAGAAAAGACAAGGTTGAGTGTGCCGGCGAAACTCCACGGAGTATCGCGGCTGAGAAAAGATACAGCTGAGAAAAGATACGGCTGAGAAAAGATACGGCTGAGTGAGTGTGTGCAGTGTTTCCCCTATATAGACAAATAGTGGCGCCGCTGCTGAAATATGCGCGCCACTGCTAGGGGGCGCCAGCCAGGTACCCAAAAAAGTAAATAATAAGTGGCGACCCTTTTTCATTTTTGATTGTTTGTTATGTGGATTTGTAGTATTTGTGTTACTGTATGTTCAATAGAGGTGTATTTTTGCTAAATCTTGAGACATTGCCTCTATATGTACTGGCAGGGCCGATTTTTGGCATAGGGCGCCAGAGCTGGGGGGCGCTGCTCTGGTAGCTCTGGGAGGGAAAAAACATTTTTGACCGTTGCCGCTCATCCTAATTTTCGGCCTTGATGTAACAACATTCATAATTAAGTAAATGTAACACCCTTTTCACCCTGGTTGCACTTTTCATTTGCCCTGTACGATGGGCGCTGTAAGTGATGAAAGTGGGGGATGTTGGCTTATCAGGCGCCCGTAGCTCACAGCCAAAGTGTGAGTGAGGGAGAGAGAGAGCGAGGGAGGGAGAGAGAGGGTGCACCGGTACCGGCGCTGTTGTTATTATAATCTGGTGCTAGCTGTGCTAACGGATATAAGAAGTAGATGTTTCTACAACCAGGGTGGAGGAGAGCTCTCCTGTCAGACTGAGAGGCTCAGTGAGTTAAAGGACTCTGAGTGTTTAGAAAAAGTAAATTTTAGTCTAAGTAATCTCAGTGGGTCTCAAACGTTTTGACCACAAATTACGTAAAGACATATTTCCAAGGCACTCCTTTATAATTATTAGGATAAATAAAAACAGGTTTGAAATCATTCCAATGTATACTATAGGACAGTAATCCAAAAATATCGTTTAAAGTTGGAGAGATACAAAAATATGCATAAATAAATGTTAACTAGGTAAAATAAGATATGAATGAACAACACAAATAAAATAATTTAATAATAATTTATTTGTTATTGGCTATGGTAGGCTATTGGTTATGTTCATATACTTATTTGATTATTAAAATGTAAACCGATCTTTTTCATATGGGTGTTTTAGAGTTGTACCCCGTAGATCAGGTCACTAGTAATTGTGTGCTCAAAGTGCACCAGATAGAAGCATTTTACTTTAAAATGTTCAAAAAAAAATCTTCCCGGGGGACATAACCCCGGACCCCCCTAGAGGAGGTGATGTCCACCCCCAATTCAAACATGTTCATACAATAATGAATACATTTGAAGACATTTTGACGTCTATTACCTATGTCAATAAGTTTCTGTTTTTGTAGTGTATTTGTGTTTTGTAGAGATTTTTCATTTATTTTTTTATATATAAAATCCCGCCTAGGGCAGCAAATTCGCTAGAACCGGTCCTGGTACTAGGCCTCAAGAGCCTTTCTTGTGCTGGCAGACACATAGAAACAAATTGGCGGGGCGCATTTCGCACGTGCACAAAATTCCACGTGCTCCGCGCTCACATTATGCTGGGCCCACGTGCCTTAGCACCGCTGCTATGACTCCATCCTAGGGGAAACACGTGTGTGTGTGTGTGTGTGTGTGTGTGTGTGTGTGCGCGCGTGCGTGCGTGGAGCTCCACGGATTGGTCCATTTGGATCGTCGTTACGTCACTTGGTTCCCGGAAGAAAATAAAAAAATGTCCAACGAGGCGTTCTGGGGCAGCATCGACAGGTCTTTTCTGTGTTAGAGCTTTACTCGCTACAGGGTGTACTTTGAGGGTTTGTGACTCTGCAGACCGTTTACATGCAGAAAAAGCTACATAACACACAAGGGGACGGGTAATAACCGGAAAAGCATGACATGGGACCTTTAATATTACACAGCATACAATATATTTTCATTCATTTAATTTCTGTGCTTTCAATATGAGATTCAAAATATATAAATAAATATTATATTTATATCTATTTTCACACAGTAGCAAAGTTTTCGGTAAGAATTTGCATCATTATTTTTGTTTCTTTCACTGAAAACGGTTACACAATAATTGTATTATCATGAAAATATAGTTTGATAATGGCGTTAAATTAATGGTTACATTCAATTCAATATAATTATATTAACTTCTGTAATCCATGGCAAAAATAATAACAATCAAAGGCTGCAGGCCTAAAGTATATGGGGAATTCGTCATAAATACATCATTAAATTCCTATAAATACCTCAAAAAAATATACATACAGTTATTAGGCAATACAAATGAAAAGGGAAACATAGGAATCAAGAAGACTCAAAGCAGAAGGGATAAAAGACTTATATTAATCATTACTTTTACAGGCCTGCACGGGAATACTTCAACACCTTTTACAAACTATTTCCCATTGTAATCACTCACACACACACACACACACACACACACACACACACACACACACACACACACACACACACACACACACACACACACACACACACACACACACACACACACACACACACACACACACACACACACACACACACACACACACACACACACAGACCTGAAATTGTGTGGGAGTCAGGATTACAAACTATTGATTATCTGATGTTAAGCAGAATGGTAATGACTCAGCTGTTAATTACTCATACCATGTGTTTTAATTACTGCAAACAAGTGAAATGCCACAGAGTCTCTTTGATAATGTGCTGCCATTTTTAGATTTGATTCAATGCCCTGCAGCTGTTGTTTGTCCAGCTGTACAGAGACCTGGGGATACAAGTTTAGAAACAATCTGAGGTGTTAAGTGTTTGTATATATAAGGTCATTGCTGTAGAGGAATATTAATATTTATACTGCTTACTTTCTTTTTGTTTGCAGAGACCTCCAGTTGGATGAGTATGTGGATCTGTACTGGAGAGACTACCCCTCCTTAATAAGTGGCTTCACTGAGAGCTGCGTCATAGACCAGGGTAAGAAGTAGCAAATAATACTTTTGCTATTCTAATTAATGATATATAATCAGGAAAAAGGCAAAGCTTTTTTGTTGTACTGAAACGGAGAGGACAGAATGGTCTGCTTCTGTATGACAACACTACAGTCTTTATTGTCCCTATGTTTATCTGTGGTTGTAGCATTAACCTTAAAAAGTGAATGACATATTTTGCTGATATGGAGACAATGAATGATCACAATATTGTGGCGTGAACTATTGTTGCTTTTACAAAATAATGACGTAATGAGATTTTTTATTAATAATTGTCAGTCATTGGATAAAAGCAAATAACGAAACACACACACACACACACACACACACACACACACACACACACACACACACACACACACACACACACACACACACACACACACACACACACACACACACACACACACACACAGATGCACCAGAAAAATGACATCACTTAACTCTAATCTGGCCTTTAAAACCAAGAAAAGACACTTAAGCGATATTATGATACACAAAATGTAAGAAGATATATAGTCTCATATCCCTTGATTGGTAAATTATTGATATATACTAAGCCCAGCGTTAAATGTCATGTAAAAGTGGTTTGTTGGTGAGGGATGAAATGACATAAACAAGGACATAATTCTAAAGTAAATGCACACGTGACTGACCTCCTCATAAAGATGTTGTTGTTTTAAAATATAATTTTTGACTAAGGTTTAAAATTGATTTGAGTCAACACCTTTGATTGTCTCTGCATGTCATAATCCTTACAAAAGTTGTATTTCTTACAGGGTCTATTGTCTTTCTGTACTAAACACAAAGATTTTCACACAAATGAGTAACTTTTTGCCTCAATAATAATAATAATAATATTAAACTGTATTTGTATAGCACCTTTCATGCACAAAGCAGTGCTTTACAGAAAACATAACAACAATATTAAAATAATGTAAAACTGAATACAGAACAAGATAAAACATCTACAGTGATAATATGTTAAAATAAAAACAAATGTGAAATAAAAGCAAAACAGAAAAACAATACAGTGAAACATGGAAAATGATACTAGCGGGAATTGAAAGTTGACCCAAATTAAAAGCCATATTAAAAAGATTTGTAATTAGCTTCTAAACATTTGAAGGGAGTTTGCTGTTCTAAGATCTATGCTCTCTCCCTCCTCAGCTCTGATTGGTCAGATGCCGCGTCCGTCCTTCCTGACAGAGGAGCCTCCCTGCGTGCTCAGCTGGCTCAGCAGCTGTCTGAGAGGAGAGGAAGTCCCTCCTTTCCCCTGCCTGCCCGGCATCTGCCACAGGACCCGGCTGCTGGTTCTGGTAAATAGATAGAATTGGAGGATGAAACCCTCTTTAATGGTGGTAATCATGCACACTGCACCACAGTGACATGTGTTCTCTGCTTTTAACCCATCCTAGTCATTGGAGCAGTTGGTACGACTATTTGTTTTAACTTGGAGAAATCCTAACCTTTACATGTGTGATGTGCATCATGTGGCCAAATTTATATTATTCATCAGAGGACAAGCAAAGTGGAGAAAATCACAAGAACAACTTTTGAGTCCCGAATACTTGCTTGTGTAATTTGTAGAATCAATTGGAAGAACAACGGTCCGGCCTCTGAATAGGGATAGAATAATTTAAGATTTTCATTGTCTGCCAACTTTTTTGTTCATACACGCCACAGGGAGTAAGGAATTCCAGCTGTATTTCAGGGAAATGTTCACTTTTGTAGAACCTGACGGCATGATTTTCATTGTTCATGTTCAAAGGTCTGTGGTGATGTCTACCAGTTGGTTTTTACTTGACTTTAATGATGTTCTGTCTTTCTTTTGTAAACTTGATTTCCACCTGCTTGCTGACGAGTGTCTGTGAGAGCGAGGGGAACGAGTTTAGCTCTGATTGGGACGCAGTCAGATAATTTATATGTGTAGCATGTCTGTTATTCTTTTTCTGAACATGAAGAGCAATTATGTCTGGGGATGTGTTTCTGATGGATTCAACCTTTTATTATCAAGGAAGGAAGGGCACACAAAGTCATATTTCCATCTGACTTTGTTTGAAACAGATTAGAGAAACCTATAGATATACATGATCGTACAAATATATAGACAGTACAGATCACAATGTGAAAAGATCCTTTAAAAACATATGCGTCATTATCCTTACAAAGTTATTGAAAGCCATGAAATTAAATATTTCCTGCATTAAAGTGAAAATGTGTTTTCAGTCAAGTAGACTTGCATTTTCACGGGTCTGCAGTTGTTGTCTAGCCTGATAATCAGTTTTAATCGCCATTTTGTTTCACCTTATTCATTATTTACAACAAATCAGAGATGCACCACGCTTATTCTAACAAACATGGCTTTCAGAATCAGAATCAGAATACCTCTATTAGTCCCACGGAGGGGACGTTTGCGTAGTTACAGCAGAAAAAAGAGCCACAGACAGCTTAATGTTACATTATGTTAAATATGTGACATGCATTAAAAAAAAGTACTCAGTTATGATATAATTTAAAAAAATACACATCCTGTAACAGTTCTTAGGATTTAGCAGCCAGGTATATATTACACGGTTATTAACGGCATTCATATATATTGCACATCTAGCACATATTGCACACAGGCTTAGAGACTGCACTGACCTCACCACCTTCAAAAAACTCTTCAATCTGGCTTTTAATGTGTGATTGTTTTTGTATTATTTGACTTTAACTATATATATTTATTTGTTGTTCTTTTCTTTTCACTATATCTGTAAAGCGTCTTTGAGCGCCTGTACAATGTATTATATATAGGTGGTTGGTATTTAACAGCAACAATTTACACAATCTACAAAATACACACCTTGTAACAGTTCTAAGGATTTAGCAGCCAGGTATTTATTACACAGTTATTAACGGCATTTATATATTGCACACATTGCACATAGTTTGTTGGTATTTAACAGCAAGGGGTGATGTAGTCTGTGTTGTGGGGGGGGGGGGGGTCAACTAGGGGCTGTGCTGGTTGTATAGTCTGACCGCTGCAGGAAGGAAAGACCTGCGGTATCTCTCCGTGAGACAGAAATAAGTCCAGAAATGACCCTAATGAAACTCTGATATGGAAATGGCGGAGAAGACAAACATCTTGGCTCCGGAGCAGAGAGAGGAGCTGTGGATTATTGTTATTGATTAGTGCATCAGTGTTTCTTAGGGTCAAAAACACTAAACTCACAACTTAAAATGTTCAATGTGAAAAGTGACAGTAGATATAGATTAGTTGCAATTTGCAGTTGCAGCGCCCCTCCAAGACAATGGCAGGGGAAACACATACAGTAACCTCACATATAGTGAAGCTCACACTTTAGGATTTACTGAGACTGACAGAAGTGCTGATTTGGACACAGTTCTCATTTTTGTTTAGGAGAGAAACTCACTCTGGAGCGAACTTTAGCCGTTGCAGACCATTAAGATGAACAACATCCTAAATAACACTGACGACAGGAAAGGGAAAACCACAAAAAGCATAATAAGACCCCTTTTAAATGAATGTCTTGCGAGGTGTTTAAACAGTATTATTTATCTTTGTCCCTCTTGTTTCTCTTTCTCCTTTTTCAGAGTTATGCTCTCTACATCATTGGAGATGAACATGCTACTTCAACGGATAAATCAAAATACCTGGCCAAGCTTTCTGCAGGTGTGTGTGTGTGTGTCTTTGTGACTCTTAAAGATTATTTACTTGTCTTTAATGTCATCCTGGGACTGTTTGTTTCTTAGTGATTGTGTTTGTGCATGAGAACATTTATTGACTCCCGGCCAGTGTGTGAAATACCCGTCAATAATCGGGGGGGTCCCCATCTCCCGTTTATTGGGCAATATACCGGTCGAAGATTTCTCAATATGCAGTCGGCCTCCTATACAACATGCCATGGATGCAAGCCAAGACAATCAGTAGTCTATAGCAGCGTTTCTCAACCGTCTGGCGTCTTCAGGGGTCCCGTCAAATAATTCTATATTCTGAATATTTCTGTTCATATGAATGAATGAATACGCGACCGTTAAAGAGCCGTCTGTTTTCGATTCTATGCGAGGAAATGCTTTTGCCAGCCAAAATAGAAGATATTTGTGAATACATGTTTTGAATTGTGAATACTGGACATAGTAAGCTTAAAAACATGTGACCATTGCAAGTGACAAATAAATATTATAATTTGAGACCCCCCTCAAATGTAGCTGTTGAGGCTTTCAGGGGGGGCTCAGGTGTTAATCAGGGGGGTCGATCTCCCTGGACCCCCCCGTATTTCGCACACTGCTCCCGGCCCTTATTACCTGTCAGTCCCATAGTTCCCTGCTTCAGAGTCCAGTATCACAAAACAAAAGCAGTGACTCATGCACGTGTGTCACCTAGTTGTTTTGGCTTGGAAACGTAATGCAGTGTGGAGACAAAATTTTAAAAGTGCCGGTCAAAGGTCTTCTTTGTTATTTATTGAGCTTTAAAACAAATTGAAATGATTCGATATTAAACAAACTAATAATAGTAGATTAACTGCATTATTCAAAAGTGAACAGTAACTTATAATAACACGGGAATAATAAACGGAGCTCTCTCCTTCTCCTGACAGCCCGTCAGTATCATGCAGCTCGCGGAACAGTGATGAGTGACCCGACAGTAAAACTAAACATATCTATAACTAGTTACGGTAGTTTGAGAGGTAATTAAAATAGCTATGTGTGATATTCTAACCTGGTGTGTGTGTTGCTTCGCTCACCGCTGCATGTGATTATGCAGAGCTGCGTGTCGACTCGTCAGCAGCAGCTGATCTCTCTCTCCCGTCAGATTAGACTTCACTCGCGTTTATGTCCGTATCGATCAGATCCAGCTAGTTCTAGCTAATGATAGGACTACCTGCTTATTAAAAGACACCTACACAATAAGCGTCGCTATGCAACCGGGCGAGGCCACAAAGTATACCGCAGCATTATGCATTTGTTTACATGCCCACCGGAACCCCGAGGCATTACCAACAGATCAACGCACAATCAACCCATACAGGACATCTCTTTCTCCACATTACGTGTTAGACATTAGAATTGACTCTTCTTGTCTGTCACACACTCTTCTTGTCTGTCACATACTCTTCTTCTTCTGTCACATACTCTTCTTGTCTGTCACACAAGTGGTGCAACTGATGCGGTATTGTGCTAAGGGAAAATTATTTTGACCGGAGAGATTTAGATTTGCCGGTCTTCAGCATATTTTACCGGTCATAGTCCGGTAATTACCGGCTAACGGGAACTCTGGTCATTCCACATAATGGAGTCCTCAACAGGAACAAAATGTCGCCTTCATTTCAACCTGTAATTAAGTGCCTGTTCTTTTTAGTGACACATTTTGAAAATGCTTTTATTCATTTGAGGGTTGCACAGTTTCCTTCAAGTGTTATGAAAATGTGATGAGCATAATTTGACAACCTCACAAAGAGGAGAGAGAAATGAATGAACTCGTTGACCTTTCCCTCCTGCTCTCTTCCTCTCATCCTCCACTTTCCCAGGCCAGAAGAACTGTGCCAGTGAACCGCAGTACAGGAGGTGATTCAGCTCAAAAAGAAATAGCTTTATGATTTTATTTTTTAAAGCAACTACTATCAGATCATTAGTAACATGCTTTATTTAAACATCACAGTAAATCATGGTCCTTGAGTTTATTTGCTAATGTTCTGGATATGATACAGCTGCAAAATATGCTGTTATAGTAAAAATAAATGTTGAATGTAGTTAATTGCTCTTTAATATTGGCATATCATTTATTTTGGACATATTAATGTATTGTTTCCAGCCTTGTTTGCTTTGTGTTCGTCTTTATTGCCTTAGTTGTTGCATTAAAAGTTTATTGGCGCATTACTGCCACCTGTAGATCAGTGGGATAGTGGGAAAATCTTGAAAATAAATACTTCTTATTCTATTCACTTTCTACTATTTAGTCTTGACTCATTTTTACATGTATTTATTTTAGACAAAGCAGTGTGAAGGTTCAGTTTTCCAGTGAGAGTCTGGCTGAGCAGCTGGTGGTGTGGCTCACCTCAGAAGGTAAGACAAGCAGATCTTTTCAGCTTTTATCTAAACAAAGGGACACGTGCTAAAGCCTTATCCTCTTTTTGTGCACTGCACTTTCACACATTCATACCTGTACAGCGACATTTTGTAGGTACAAAACCATTTGAACTGGTATTAAAGCGGTTTGATAATTGGGTCCAAGTGTAACAATTGTGCATGTGTCAGGGCTACCATCAATATACAAATATAATGGTCTGAATGCACCATTAAACAACATTTGTTAACAAATAAAGATTAATATGAACATGACAAGACGCTTGTGATGAGGCAGGAGTTGCTTTTTGTAACTGTTATGACACATTTGTTAATTAAAGACACGGCTTCCTCTTTAACCAGAAATGACTCACCTACCCTGGTCTTTCCTCTGTTTTAGGTTTCACCCTGAAGGACCTGGAGTCGGTCCCCTTCGGTGTGGCTCTGCCAATCAGAGAGGCCATCTACCGCTGCCGGGAGCGACCGTGCTCTGATTGGTCAGAGGAGGTCTGTCTGCTGATTGGGCGACAGGATCTGACTAAACAAGCACACAAGATGACCCTGGCCAAAAACAAAGCTGTGAGTGTGGAACAAGTTAATAACCAGGGCTTTTTTATCAAGAGTTAGAATAGGATACACACACTGTCTGCTGACCGTGTACTGCTCAGCTCTAATGAAGGATTTCAGTCTAAACTTTGTCCCTTCAGGTATTTTATATTACTTAAAGGTGGGGTAGGTATTTTTGGAGAAACCAGCTCGAGTGCGCTAGAATTTGAAAATACACAACCGGAGAAAATCTGCCACTTCCTTACAGAGCCCCTCCTCCAACACACACGAACGCGCACATGACCAATGAGGGCACGAGATAAGTCTGTGCACAGATGGAAGGCTGACAGGCAGGTAGGCCATCCAGTTATTTTAGCCCGGCCGGCTCAGATGATTGGTCGTGCTTTTCACAGTGCCACGGCTTCCAGAGATGACATTTTTTCATGGATTTTTTGTCAAAGCACTTCAGATATTCATTGCTATCGGGATGTTGAGAGCATTCCATGGAATATAACAAGTGTATCTCGAGCCGGTTTCTCAAACTTACCTACCCCACCTTTATTTTGTGATTATAATCAGTGTATGCAAATCCCACCGCCAACCCCTGCAAAATGTTTTTAGCTTTCAGCTGTAGTTTTAACATCGCTAAAGGAAGTCTGATTGCCTAAAAACGACATTTGTCAGACAACAGAAGATTCAGAAATAATATATTCTTTCCTATAAATTAATTAACTGTACATTTAAATCAGTAAGGTTGTTGAGATGAAAAATCAGTCTGTACATATTTTTACTAGCTTCCATTGTTGCTTTATTTTTATTAGGATGTTCGTGATATCCCAGTATTGAAGGTCACTGTGATATTTAAAAAACAAAATATTGATATCATGTTAATATTGCACATATGAGTAAAGGTAAAATATACATTGTGTCTTAATCCATAGGTTAAGACGTTATGGTCACAGACCCTAATTTCTATCTCCCTATACTTGTATTTTGAGTGCTATTTATTTGCGATAATATTGTTAAAGTGAATTATTTAGGCTACCATATATTGTGTAGGGAAAGTCTAATATTATGACAGCCCTTTTGTAAATATATGAATCATATTGTGTGTATTTGCAGTCTGTTGGTTCAGGTCTCTCCTTGGAGCCTCCTGCGACCACAGAAGTAGACGAGGAGGAAGACGGGATGTCGGACATTATTCAAGAGGTAAACATACTCACGGTTAATATTAATCTCTTGCATCGTTGGTCTGTCTTCATTCTAGCCATTATCTGAATCAGGTTTATTGTTGATCTTAAGGTGGTACAACAAACATGAGTCTGATTTGGTATGTTCTCCTCTGCAGGTCACAGGGCTGATCTGGAGTCAGGATCTGAGGGTCCAGGAGGTGAGGAGGCTGCTGCAGAGCTCCAGGCCGGTCCGAGTCAGTGTCGTCCAGCTACCAGAGGTCTCTGATCACGAGTACATAGAGGAGAAAGAGAACAAGTGAGTATTATGTCTGTGTGTGTGTCCTTAAAGGTCACCTATTATGCAAAGTCCACTTGTTCTACAGAAACTGATAAATCAGTGTAAAGATGTAAAGAGATTCTAAAAGTTTCAGGAAAAAAGATTCTTTCTCTTTTTGTCCTGATCCATTTATATAAAAACCTGTCTGAAAATGAGCTGATCAGATTTTGGCCACTTTATGATGTAATAACGATGTTTTGTCTTGTGTAACCATTAGCCAATCACCAACCAAGGTAACACCCCCCCCCCCACCTTATCACCTGCATCTCCTCCTAGAGCCCCTTTGTGTTCTTTGTAACCAAATCTCTCTCAGAGGGGCGTGGGGAGGGGCTCCTTATTTTCACCTAAAGTAACAGACAGAGAATCAGCACTTTTGAAACAGGGCTGAAACAGAGGGGATTATGGGTAATGCTGCAATGATCTGTTTGGTGTTTGGAGCCAAACACTTCAAAGACGGTGAAGAACAGTATAATAGAGGACCTTTAAAGCATGTGTAAAACATATTTTCCTGTCCGCTGTTCCCTTTTTCTCTCTTTCTGTTCCTTGATATTTTGGTCACCCTGTTGTCAGTCTGTCTTTCTTAAATATATTCCTCCACTGACTTGACTTTATTCCATGTATAAGTGCTGTCCTCTCCTTCTCCGGAGGCTTTATATAGAGAAAGGGTCAAATATGCCTCCTGTCGATTATATACTGTATATTATCTGACTCTCTTTTTGTCCACATCTTTGTATCTTCCCCCAGACTCCTGCAGTTGTGTCAGAGGACCATGGCTCTTCCTGTTGGCCGAGGCCTCTTCACCCTCTTCTCTTACCACCCTGTACTAACGGAACCTTTACCTGTCCCAAAACTCAACCTGACAGGTAATGTGATAATCATTTACTATGCACATTAACAGGAAGACTGTGAAAATAAGCATTTCAGGTTATATCAGCTAATTGATAGCTAAATAGGAATATGTAAGAGTGTCTTTGCTTGTCATGAAGTACCTAGAAGTTTTAATCATGTTGGATTTTAGTTTATTTTCAACATTGTACTGTATAATTCACATTTTCTACCCCAGGCCGAGCCCCTCCTAGGAACACCATGGTGGATCTGAACAGCGGGAACATTGATGTTCCTCCCAACATGACCAGCTGGCCCAGCTTCCACAACGGAGTAGCTGCCGGACTCAAAATAGCCCCGGCTTCGCAGGTCAGTCTTAAACCTCAGCTGCATCAGGCCATGTGACACATGTTCCATACCTGCACCTGTATACTCCCTACAGAAAAGGATATAGGATATACATATTTTTATACATATTTGTATTTTTATATTCGGGATTGTGGGAAACGGTATTTCGATCTTTGTGTCTGTACACACAAACTGAAAGATTGACAATAAAGTTGACTTTGACTGACTTTGAGTTGCCCTGCTTTGTATCCCTTACATTTGCGGTGTCTGCTCAAAGTCCTCATAATAATCTCATTGTTTTGGTGATATCCTCTAAGGTCACAATGAGGGATGCTCCGATCGGCCGCCGATCGATATCGGCCGATATTCACTCTCTGCCGATCGATCGGGGCTCTCTTTAAATGCCGATCGGGATAGCCGATCACATGACGTAAAATACATGAAGAGCGAGGGAGAGAGAGAGAGAGGGAGAGAGAGAGAGAGAGAGAGCTCATTTCTCCAAAGTTAACGTAAACTTGAATAATGTACTTCATTTGAATGTAATAATGTTGTTGTTTGTTTTGCTCCAGTGAATGAGCATTAACTGAGTTTTAAACATCACTTTAAATGGAAGATCCCCATAGACCCCACCCACTCGATCGGTATCGGCCGATACTGATTCCCGGCCCCAAAATTGTCGACCTGAGCATCCCTAGTCACAATGAGACAGATTTGTCCATCTATTGTCAAGACAAATATATTGGAATGAAATATACTTAGGGCATTTGTGCCGTGAACAAAATGTTCACATCTTACATTTTGAAATGACTGATTACAAAATATTCACGTGTTCATTGTTCTGCAGTAAACAAACCTTTTCTTATTGTTGTACAAATAAATGTGACTTTCTTTCTGTTTGTTAAGGTGGACTCGGCCTGGATTGCCTACAACAAGCCAAAGATCCCTGAGCTGGCCAATGAGTACGCAGGCTTCCTCATGGCCCTGGGCCTCAACGGACACCTCACCAAGCTGGCAACGCTCAACATACATGACTACCTCACCAAGGTACACACACACACGCACGCACGCACGCACGCACGCACGCACGCACGCACGCGCAGACAAAGGCCTACATGTGCGGGAACTAGGTTGTAATTTAAGTAGCCCCTTGAATTTCACAGCTAAGAAAATTACACATTGTATTTAAAACCCTTTAAACTTAAATGAGCAGTCATATTTTAATGTTTTAATGAGTACTTTCTACCCTAATGCTCAGTTTACAGTCAACATTGAACTTAATGACTGTTTTCTCACTCTGATATAAGGACATTAAACACACCATGACACAAAGAAAGTTACAAGAAAGGAAAACAAATATGAACTTAAATACAGTTTATACAAAGCTACCCATCTACTCTAACACACACACACACACACACACACACACACACACACACACACACACACACACACACACACACACACACACACACACACACACACACACACACACACACACACACACACACACACACACACACACACACACACACACACACACACACACATATCTACAGTATCATGTTTGTGTAAATGAGAGACCTAAACTTGCATCAGAGCAGAAAGCAAGTCAAAGTGAAACTCTGCCCTCTAAACACTTTGAAATGAGAAAAGTCCTTCCCACGTTCATGTAAGAAGAACAACAGGAAGCTGCAAGCCAATTCTTATTTTTGTACAATTAGTAAGTCAGAGATGTGGTTAAAGATCACAGGCAGCTAACTATTGTACCAGATCCACACACATTTTCAGTTCCCATATTGATTCAGGATGTAAATCTGCACTTCATTAACATCAAAGAGCTTTGTTTATTAGTCATTTCTCTATCATTTGAATGAAATGCTGTTCTCATCCAGATTTTGAAATACCCGAGAAATCCACATCCTGTAAAGCCCCTGTCACACCAGATAAAGGAAATGTTCAAATTTGACTCTGATCGTAACAACATTGGGCCATTCGTGAGGGCATCTTAAGCCATCGTATGACCGCCGGTGGAGACATTTGTATGTCTTAAATGTAATTTAGGTTAACTTCCTGTTTTATTTAGATGCTTTTATTTTGAAGGCGAGTTTACACTGTTGACAGGAAGTTGTTGTTGCTATGGAAACAACATGAAGGAGATAAGTAATATCTTCTAATCTACATATAAAGACGGAGAAAGTAAAGAATAAAGTGTATGTTTAAATGTTAGCATCGTACTTGCTTCGGCTGTTGCTTTGGCTGTTGACCAAGTTTGGGGCCATCTTCGTGCGAAATTCACAATTCCATATTTGTGTGAATTGTCAATTTCGGAACAGTGTGACAGGGGCTTAATGAAATACATTATTAATCCCAGACTCCATTTCCTTTTTGCCAAATAAGGCTCAGCTTGTTTTATATAGGTAGTGTGTGTGTGTGTGTGTGTGTGTGTGTGTGTGTGTGTGTGTGTGTGTGTGTGTGTGTGTGTGTGTGTGTGTGTGTGTGTGTGTGTGTGTGTGTGTGTGTGTGTGTGTGTGTGTGTGTGTGTGTGTGTGTGTGTGTGTGTGTGTGTGTGTGTGTGTGTGTGTGTGTGTGTGTGTGTGTGTGTGTGTGTGTGTGTGTGTGTGTGTGTGTGTGTGTGTGTGTGTGTGTGTGTGTGTGTGTGTGTGTGTGTGTGTGTGTGTGTGTGTGTGTGTGTGTGTGTGTGTGAGAAACTTAAAAATTTGCTGGTGGTTTTGTATCAACATAATTTGTGTTTTTACAGCGAGAATAGAAACTGACATACTTTGGATCAGTTCATTCAAATAGTGTATAGTTGTGGTTTAAGAGAGAAGGTCTAGGTGTGTGTGTGTGTGTGTGTGTGCTCTCGTGTTTTAAGCATCTCCAATTCGTCCTTTATTTGTTTAAATCATCAAAGTGTTCCGCTTGTCTTTTTAGAATATAGTGAAAACAGTAATTGATAACATTTTAATTTGTGTCTGTCTTTATAACCTTAATCTCTTAATCAGACATTAAACTAGTCAAATCTGTTTGTTTAATAGAGTAATTGACCTTTGACAATCCTTTTACAACAATATGAATTGTAAAAACTCACCAAATTGACCACTACATAGCAGTGAGGAATAGTTCGCGTAACAAATGAACCTGTTGAATGAAGACCATATCAGTCATTAACACAGTGAAGTTCAGTGAGCTTACAAAGATGAAGGTAGTGGTTTTCCTTTCAATTTGACAACAAAGCAAAATGATCCAGTAGGTGCGTCACACTGGAAACTGGTGACCTTTTTCAGACTGTTGGTGATAAAACATGTCAGGAGAACCTGGTATGCCTTTATGTTTATTAAACACACACACACACACAGGCTATCTGCAGGGGCATAATGGAAACTGTCAATCATTGTCACTGTCAGTATTCCTCACAGTAAGAGCTAAATACAATTTAAGTAATTAGGGACACACATTGCATTGTGTATTGTGACGTCATTTGCTTATACTTTTTACTAAAGGTGACTATTCTTAGAAGATCTTAGCTTTTAAGATGTTCACTCACTGTCTTCTGTTGAATATCCTAATAACTAAGCTTTCCCAAATCCTCTGACTATTCTCTTCTGAAACGTTGTGTCCCTGTCGCTCCCTCAGGGTCACGAGATGACCAGTATTGGGCTCCTTCTGGGTGTGTCTTCAGCCAAACTGGGCACCATGGACATGTCAATCACTCGCCTCCTTAGTATTCACATCCCTGCTCTTCTCCCACCAACCTCCACCGAGCTGGATGTACCACACAATGTTCAGGTGAGAGTGCATCAGAATTAATCTGTGTATCTGTGCAATAATGAGGAACAATAGTCATTTTGAAATGGACTTTTCGGTGATTATATATGAGAGAGTGAGACATGATTAATTCCATGGCTATTAGTATGTCTGTGTTTATTAAGATGTGCAGACAGACACGGATATCATGAAGAATGTGCAATTGTTTGTATAGACAAAATAAATTAAATGATAAGCAATCAAATGTCTCTCGTTCTGTTCTGCAGGTTGCTGCTGTAATCGGCATCGGTCTGGTGTACCAGGGAACAGGACACAGACACAACGCTGAAGTCTTGCTCTCTGAGATAGGTGTGTGTGTGTGTGTGTGTGTGTGTGTGTGTGTGTGTGTGTGTGTGTGTGTGTGTGTGTGTGTGTGTGTGTGTGTGTGTGTGTGTGTGTGTGTGTGTGTGTGTGTGTGTGTGTGTGTGTGTGTGTGTGTGTGTGTGTGTGTGTGTGTGTGTGTGTGTGTGTGTGTGTGTGTGTGTGTGTGTGTGTGTGTGTGTGTGTGTGTGTGTGTGTGTGTGTGTGTGTGTGTGTGTGTGTGTGTGTGTGTGTGTGTGTGTGTGTTACTGTGTGTGTTACTGTGTGAATGAAACTTGAACATTGCTGACAGGGAAGCATTTTTGCTGGTGGTTTTGTAATATAATTTGTGTTTTACAGCTAGTAGTGTGTGTGTGTGTGTGTGTGTGTGTGTGTGTGTGTGTGTGTGAAACCGACAGATGACACATCACAATGAAATCAACAATTGATGGCATCATATCGTTAAAATAAGGGTACTCAAACTGTTTAATTAAAGAGCCACATATTCATTTTACATATGGTTAGACTTGCTGAATAATGCTGTCAAAATGCATCAACAAAAGCAATGCTGCTGCAATAAGTTCATTATTCAATGTGTCGTTTGGCAACTATTTTCAAAAGTTGTAGCTTTTTCCCCAAACTGGTTCCAGCTTCTCGACACTTATCTTTTTGTTGCTCATATTATGATAGTAAACTGAATATTAGAACAGGTGAATACATCTCTTTTGGCTTTGGAGATTTATATCAAGCATTTTAGACTTTTCTTTAATAGATCAATTGATTCATTAAGAAAATAATCATTAGCATGAATTGATATTCAAAATAATTGTT